>NC_133791.1:22520921-22538804 GCF_003597395.2 Chelonoidis abingdonii
GAAGGAGACGGCTAGGAGAGAGTGTTTTGTGAAGAATACTCTTAAGAGCAAGAACATAGGCAGCCACGCCATGGAATTCCCTCTCTGCAATGGCAGGGTGTGCCTCGGACTGACTAGGGACACGATGGACACAGCACTGACCTGAGCCATGCAGCCATGGACGATCACGGATGATCGCTGAGATGTACTGTCGAGAGCTACACTTGGAATTTCAAAGCGTTGCACGGAGCTAGGTTTCTCGAGAAGTGCTCTGACGTGGGGATGTTTAACAACGGCTAACCCAGGGCATTTACTGCATTTCCTTGATCCTGGCTGGCTGGGGATTTTATTATCGCGGATCCAGCAGGAAGATAAATCGCTAATGGAGCATCACTTGCTTTACCCTTTCCTCACGCTGTGGCAGGCGCTCCATTAGTAAGGGCAGGGGAGTTCCACTCTCCAGAGGGTACACACCTCAGTCAGCTTCAGCGCACATGCCGGCACACTTGCGAGAGAGGCTGCCCTGCAGTTGGGCAGCCATTGCGCTGGCGGTTCAGTCCATGAGACTGGCATGAAGAACACCGGCTTTGTGTGAGACCCCAGCCACCCACTGTTCCTGGAGGCAGCTTGGAGCAATGTTTGTGCTTCAACCATTTGCTTGGCCGCCTCCCTCATCCCCTTTGGCTCAGCTCAAACCTTGCCAACATCTCACCCCCAGCTGCCCACCTGCAAATTGGATCTTGGCTTAGCCCATTGTGGCCGGGAATCCAGCTCCCCTGGGCCCAGCAGCAGGCTGTGATTCCTTTCCTGAGCTCCCACTGGGTAGCACAGCACAGCCCCTGCCCGCAACATAACTGAGGTTCCCCTCCTGGAGCTCACCCATCGGGTGATGAACCGGGGCCCGTTGACCCTCCGCCCAAGATGAGGCTGTAATTCCATTGGTAACCTCAAGACCCTCAGCCTCCTCAGATGGGGAACAGAGCGTTTATTCTCAACTACAGAACTTCCATGACATAATCCCTAGGTACCCAGGCTTCAGTGGCAGCACACGAACGCCCTACCCCTGAGCTGGAGGAATAATGCCTCCAAGCTGCAAGTAGTATGCTGTAATCCCCAAGGCAGCCCCAGAGGGGGACATTAACACAGCCGGAAGCAGTGGCTACGGTGCTGTTTACACAGGTCTGGCCAATAGCGGGCATGGCGACTCGTGAGTGGGTGGAGGATTGTCCCAGCGGCTGTCTGGAGGGGGGCTCACCGAGAATACATTGATCCTGTGGGTGGACATGGAAAGCCAAGAGATAACAGCTGACGCACTGGGCAGTGTCAGCCCCTGGACGACAGCGAGGCCACATGGTCTTGCCTGCTCCTTCCCAAAACACTATAAAATAGGTGGGTTTGTCTACGTACGTTACTGTGCTGCTTTTGTAAGAAGTATCTAGGTAGCTTGTCTGTTTATCAGCTTGATAGGGTTCTGCTGTGAGTTCCCTTTACTTTGGGGTTGTCATAGACAGATGGTAAAGGGTTAAATGTCTCTTTTACTTGTAAAGGGGTAAGAAGCTCAGATATAATTTGGCCTGACACCTGCCCACCGGACCAAGGGGGACAAGAATACTTTCAACATACTGGCTGGAGGGAGGAGTCTTTGTTTGTGCTTTTGTGTTGTTGTTGTGCGCTCTCCAGGTCTGAGAGGGGATGGAACATAATCCAGCGTCTCCAATCTTCTGAACTCAGTCTTCATGTTCAAACTGTTGTAAGAATTAGCCGAAGGCAAGGTGTGTTAGCTTTATGTTTGTTTTCTCAACTTGTAAATGTTGTCTTTTTTGCTGGAAGGATTTTAACCTCTGTTTGCTGTAACTTTGAACCTAAGGCTGGGGAAGTGGCCCCTCGGTCCTATAGGAATCTGATTATAGCTGTAAAGCATATTTTCCATCCTGATTTTCAGAAATCATTTTTACTTTCTTCTTTAATTCAAAGCTTTCTTTTTTAAGAACCTGAATTGGATTTTTCTTGTGTTATAGATCCAAGAGGGATTGGATCTGACTCACCAGGGATTGGTGGCGGTAAAGGAGGAGGGATAAGTTAATTTCCACCTTGTGTTGAAGATCCAAGGGGATGGATCTGGACTCACCAGGGATTGGTGGGGGGGAAGGAGGGGGATGGTAAGATTTCCTCCTTGTTTTAGACTCCAAGGGGTTTTGATTCTGTGCTTCATCCCGGGAATTGGGTGAAGTCCCTCAAGCAACCCAGGGAGGGGATGTAAGTTTTGGGGGGAACAGAGAGTGCCCCTCAGACACTGGAATTCTGGGTGGTGGGCAGGTTACCGATGATCTAAAGCTAGTAATTAAGCTTTAGAAGTGTCCATGCAGGTCCACCACGTCTGGACCCTAAGTTCAGAGTGGGGAAAGAAACCTAGGACAGGGGTGCAGGAGATAATGTCTCCAACCTCGACAGACTAGCTATCACCTTGCTTTGGGGCTCTTGGATCCTGCATGTGGAGAGAGATTCCCATGTTACCATGTGGCTTGACAATGACTGTTTGAAACACAGCAAGAAGAGGAGGCTGCTCCACTGTCTACGTAGGTCAGAAGCCAGCAAGCTGGGACCAGGGACACTAGAAAGATTTGTGGGTCCATTGGTGGATAAGTCAAGCTGACCCTGAGCTCCCAGTAGACGGTGTGGCCAAGAGCTATCTCATCGTCCGATGCAGAAACCGGGGAATCTCAAGTAAAAGCAGAGAGGTTATTGTTACTCATACTTTGGCACATGGTGCAACCGCTGCTGGAATCCTGTGTCCAGGATGATCACCTTTTTAGGGTGTTTGATAGACTGAAAAGGATCCAGGAGACTTGGCTGTATTTAAGAGACTTTTGATGCCACAAGGAACAAACCATCCTGATGGGCAGAAAGATAGTAAATATGGCGGCGACACACAGCTTGGCTTAACAACCAATCTTACAGTGAGCTTAACACAAAAAGGAAAGTTGACAAGAAGTGGAAACTTGAAGATGACTAGGGAGGAGTATAGAAGAATAATTGTTTGAGCATCAGGTGTGTAATCCAGGAAGGCCAAAGCATCAATTGGAGTGGCCAGCTAGCCAAAGGATTGTGAAGGGTTAACAAGAGGGTATCTCTACAGGTATGTATGGAGCAGGTCCTCAATGGAATCCTTTGAAGCACTTGGGAGGAGAGGAAGCGTGATCAGGAAGTCAACATGGATCACTAAGGCACAGTCATGCCATGACCAACCTGGCCTTCTATGAATGAGATTACCTGTCTCTGCGGATATAGGGAAAGCGGTGGATGTGATAATATCTGACTTTAAAGCAAGCTTTTGAACGGTCTCCCACATATTTTGCCGTAAGTTAAAATGCATGGGATTGGATGAATGGGACTATAGGTGATCGCAAAGTTTGCTAGACCAGTCGGGCTTCAATGGGTAGTGATCAACAGCTGAGTCTAGTTGGCAGCCGGTATCAAGCAGAGTGGTCCAGGATCAGTCCTTGGAGCGGTTATGTTCAATATCTTTATTAAAGATCTGGATGATGGGATTAACTTGAACCTTCAGCTATGTGCATAGATTGACACTGGGAACTGGGGGCGAGAGGTAGATATGACTGGAGGGTCCGACATACGTCCAGAGTGACCTAGACAAAATTGGAGGAATTTGGGCCAAGAGAAATCTGATGAGGTTCTAACAAGGACAAAGTGTCAGGCCTGCCCTTAGGAAGGAGAATCCATGTACTGCTAACAGGCTGGGAACAAAACGGGCTAAGCAGGCAGTTTGGCGAAAAAGACCTAGGGGTACAGTGGATGAGAAGCTGGATATGACTCGCAGTGGTGCCTGTGTTGCCAGAAGGCCAATGGCATATTGGGCACATTAAAGGAACATTGCCAAGCAGATCGAAGAGAGTGATTATTCCCTCTTTTTTGGCACTGGTGAGCGCCACACCTGGAGTATGTGGTCCAGTTTATGGTCCCCACACTACAGAAAGAATGTGGACAAATTGGAGAGAAGTCCAGGGAGGGGCAACAAAAATGATCAGGGGCTGGAGCACATGATTATGAGGAGAGCTGAGGGAACTGGACTTATTTAGCCTTTCAGAAGAGAAGAATGAGGGGGGATTTAAAGAAGCCTTCACACTACGTGAAGGAGGGTTCCAAAGGGATTTGGAGCTAGACTGCCTCTCAGTGGTACCAGATGGAGATGACAGAACAAGGAGCAGTGGTCTCAAGTTGCAGTGAGGGAGGTTTAGGTTGGATATTAGGAAAAACGTTTTCACTAGGAGGGTGGTGAAGCACTGGAATGGGTTCCCTAGGGAGGTGGTGGAATCTCCTTCCTTAGAGGTTTTTAAGGTCAGGCTTAACAAAACCCTGGCTGGGATGATTTAGTTGAGGATTGGTCCTGCTTTGAGCAGGGGATTGGACTAGCTGACCTCCTGAGATCTCTTCCAAACCTAATCTTCTATGATTCTATGAAAGGGGTTCAGAGAAGAATCATAAGAAAGGTTAAAGGATTAGAAAACCTGCCTGACAGTGATAGACTCAAAGAGCTCAGCCTATTTAGCTTAACAAAGGGAAGGCTAAGGGGTGACTTAATTATGGTCTATAACTACCTACCTAGGGAACAAATGTTTAATAACAGGCTTTTGGATCCAGCAGAAAGCAGGATAACCCAACCCAACGGCTGGAAGCTGAAGTTAGTGTGACAGATCCAAACCAGTGGGGTACAGGAGCCTGGTAGAGGGCAAATATACTGGTTACTGGATGAGTAGTTTTCTGTTCCCTGACAGGGTAGAAAGTCAAAAAGGGAAAGGAGGGCAGCTAAGGCCTTGGGAACCCGAATACCGACTCAAAACCAGAGGGTCACTCTCGTGGGTAGGCGGACCCGAGCAGCTGAAAAGGAGGCCACCCAGGAGGAGAAGCACCCGAGTCTGACCCTGACCCTAACACTTCTGAACCAGTAGAAGCAACAGACACTGGGCTCCTAGTTCTTTGGCAGATTAGCCCCGGGATAGGAAATTTTGGACGAGACCAGGCTGAAGACCCAACGTACGACAACATTAGGAAGGAGGTGACTGAAATAGATGGGGTCCCCGTGGAAGGGAAAACCCAGGGACCAGGACCCTACTTCATAATGAAGAAGAATCTCTTATACCAGGTTGCACCAGTACAGGGGCAGAAGGTACAGCAGATCCTAGTACCCCAGAAACACCAGAATGCTGTATTAAGTCTTGCTCATAGTTATCTTTTGGGGGGGCATTTGGGGGTAGAGAAGACCCTGGCATGAATCCTATGACGGTTCTTCTGGCCCAGAGTACATGAAGAAATGCGGAGGTACTGTGCATCCTACCCGAAGTGTCAGCTGCACAGTCCCCTCCCCACCTGAGGGCACCTTTAGTACCCCTTCCCATCATAGAAGTCCCCTTTGAGCGAATAGCCATGGACCTAGTGGGACCCCTGGAGAAGATGGCTCGGGACCACCAATATATACTTGTTGTTTTGGACTATGTTACTCGCTACCCAGAAGCCGTCCCCCTATGGAACACAGCCTCTAAAATGATAGCCAAAGAGCTGGTGGGGATCTTTGCCCAAGTGGGGCTACCAAAGGAGATATTAACAGTTCAAGGAACCCCATTTATGTCAAAGCTAATGAAGGACCTCTGTACGCTGCTTCATATACATACCCTGAGAACTTCAGTCTACCATCCACAGACTGATGGGTTCATAGAAAGGTTTAACCGAACCCTCAAGGCTATGATATGGAAGGTGGTAAGTCGGGACGGGAAGGATTGGGACACCCTACTATCCTATCTTATGTTCGCTATCCGGGGGGTACATCAGGCCTCAACTGGATTTTCCCCCTTTGAGTTATTACACGGGCGTCACCCCTGTGGCATACTAGATATCGCCAAAGAGATCTGGGAAGAGGAACCCAATGAGGTGAGAAATAGAACATGTAATACAGATGCGAGACCGGATAGCCAGGGTCACCCCTATTGTACGGGAACATTTGGAAAAGGCACAAGAGGCCCAGAGAACCCATTACAATCACCAGGCAAAAGTCCGACAGTTCCAACCAGGGGATCGGGTGATGGTGTTGGTACCCGCGGCAGAAAGCAAGCTTCTGGTCCAATGGCAGGGGCCCTATGATTGGGTGCAGTGGCCAACGAAGATGAGGAAAATAAAAAGCAGAAATAAAAAAATATGGCTGGAGTTGGGGATATCTGAAGAATCCCACAGTCAGTGGTCCCAGCCTGATCGTGCTGGGCACTCCTGATGGCACCGCAAGGTTTGCAACAACGTCCGGTGTAAAACGAAGTATCCCAGTTTGACGCATACCCAATACCTCTCATAGATGAGCTAGTAGGCCATCTGGGGAATGCCCCGGTAACTTGACTACTCTAGACTTGACAAAAGGGTACGGCAAATTCCCCTTGCAGGAACACAAAGGAAAAGACTGGTTCTCTAAACAGAGGTCTTTCATATAATGTCTCTCGCGATTCGACTAACATTGGGGGCACAGGCCACTACTTTCCGCCAGCGCCTCATGCCAAGCTATTAGACGCCCGCATACAGTTATGCTGCTGCCTTACTGGACGATGTGGTCATCCATACCCCAGACTGGGAAACCCACCTAGAGAAGGTGAAGGCAGTCCTTGATACCTTCAGGTGAGACTGGCCTTAACAGCAAACCTGCCAAGTGCACTGTAGGTTTACGGAAGTCAAAATATCTTGACTACATTGTGGGAAAGGTCTGGTAAAACCCAAGTGACCAAGTTGGAAGCCATCTGTCATAAACAGATAGTAGAAGTTAATAGAACAGAAGTACTTTATACCTCTTTTGACGTAGGGTTAACAAGTTCAGTGAGCCTGGCTGTCACTGACCAGAGAACCAATCAGGGCAGGATACTTTCAATCTGAGGGAGGGAAGTTTCTGTGTGTGTGTTAGTTTTTGGTTGTTGTCTTCTCTGGGTTCTGAGAGTGACCAAACGTGCAACCAGGTTTCTCTCCAATCTCTCCAAAACAGGCTCTATTCAGTTCAAATAGTGAGTACTAGGTAGATAAGGCGAGTTAGGCTATGTTTGTTTTCTTTATTTGCAAATGTGCATTTGCTGGAAGGAGTTAATTGTGTATTTGCTGGAAGGAGTTCAAATTTGTATTTTGCTAAAGGATTTTAATTTGTACTTGTGTACTTAGGCTGGGAGGGTATTCCCAGTGTCTATAGCTGAAAAACCTGTATCTAATCCATCTTAAATTTCAAAGATAATTTTTACTTTTTCTCTCCTTTAATTAAAATCTTTTCTTGTTTGAGAACCTGATGTTTTTTTTTTTTTTTTCTGGTGAGACCCAGGGGACTGGGTCTGGATCCACCAGGGAATTGATGAGGAGAAAGGAGGGAAGGGGGAGAGAAAGGTTAATTTTCTCTCTGTGTTAGGATTACTTTCTCTCTCAGGGAGAGTCTGGGAGGGGGAGAGGGAAGGAGGGAGGAAGGTGAATTTTCTCTCTGTTTCTGATTCAAGAGTTTGAATCACAATAAACTCCCAGGTCCCAGGGAGGGAAGCCTGGAGAGCCAACAGCTGAGGGAAAGGGTTACTTTCCTTGTGGTAAGATCCAGAGGACTGGGTCTTGGGTTCCCCGGGCAAGGTTTTGGGGGACAAGTGTACCAGGCACTGGAATTCCTGGTTGGCGGCAGCGCTACAAGTACTAGCTGGTAATGAGCTTATAGGAATTATGCTGGTACCCATCTTTTGGACACTAAGGTTAGGGTGGGAATTAACCATGACACATCCAAAATTGGCCCGACCATGTCGCAAGAAACAAGTCCGGGCATTCCTAGTTAGTGGGGTATTACTGAGACATGTTATCCACTTTGCCACAAGGGCAAGCCCTGACAGACCTAGTAAAAGCCCGTGGACCTGATCTGGTGAGATGGTCTGACGCAGCAGAGGAAGCATTCACAGACCTAAGGACTGCCTCTCAGTAACCCTGTACGCGGCCCTGATTTCACCAGGAATTATCCTGCAGCAAATGCATCAGAAGTAGGTTGGGGCTGTTCTATCACAGATGTTCGGGAGAGAACACCCGATTCTCTACCTCAGTAGGAAACTCCTTCTGAGGGAATAAAAATTGCGGTGGTGGAGGGAGAGTGCCTTGCTGTAAAATGGGCCATGGAAGCATTGCGCTACTACTTGCTCGGGGCAGATTTGTCCTCGCAACCCTGCCCCTCTTCAATGGAGGCGCAGAACAAGGAGAAGAAACACAAGGGTGACCAGTGGTTCTTATCCTCCAACCTTTCTAGTTCCGTGTGCAACACAGAGCAAGGAGCTGTCACGGTAATGCCGATGGCTTGTCAGTGTCACTGTCTGGCACCAAGCTGCCAAACCCCTTGGTGTGAGGCAGGGGGGAGGGATATGTGACGATCCAAACCACTGGGGTACAGGAGTGTGGTAGAGGCAATATACTGGTCACTGGGTGAGTAGTTTCTGTTCCTGAGTGCCAGAACAGGGCCTGCCACTAGAGAATCAGGAACCTGCTAGAACCAATTAAGGCAGACAGGCTGATTAGAACACCTGCAGCCAATCAGGCAGGCTAATCAGGGCATCTAGGTTAAAAAGACCACGTCGTCAGGGAGGAGCCAGAGGAGAAGGAGCGTGTATGAGGAGCTGGGAGCAAGAAGACAAGGAGCTGAGAGTGAGAGTGTGAACTGCTGGAGGATTGAGGAGGACAAGCATTATCAGACACCAGGAGGAAGGTCCTGTGGTGAGGATAAAGAAGGTGTTTGGAGGAGGCCGTGGGGAAGTAGCCCAGGGAGTTGTAGCTGTCATGCAGCTGTTACAGGAGGCACTATAGACAGCTGCGATCCACAGGGCCCTGGGCTGGAACCTGGAGTAGAGGGCGGGCCCGGGTTTCTCCCAACTCCTGATCAGACACAGGAGAAGTTGACCCAGACTGTGGGGAAGATTACCGAGGTGAGCAAATCTGCCAATAAGCGCAGGACCCACCAAGGTAGAGGAGGAACTTTGTCACACTAGACAAAGTCAGATTGGAAAGAAGGTGTACATTGTTAGCAGGGAGGGGAATTAACCATTGGAACAATGACGAGGGTCGTGGTGGGTTCGCCATCACTGGCAATGGTTAACTCAAGATTAGGTGTTTCTTTCAAAGCTCTGCTTCAGGGATCACTGTGGGCAGGTTTCTGGCCAGTGCTACCCAGGAGTCAGGCTAGAGGATCACAATGGTCCCTGCTGGCCCTGGAATCTAGGACAGATCAAAGGGGATTCACTGCAGCTCCTCTGGGAGATGCCCAGAACACATGGCAATGGTGCTGTGGCCAGCAGAGAGTCTGGGTGTGTGCTGGCAGACACTGAGAGCAAAGCTGCATCAGCTTGACTGTGTTCCCTAGGGTTGTAAGTGATGGAGGAGATCTCCATGGGTAAGTGCCACAGCCCTCTGCCCTTCTTCCCAGGATGGAGCAGCAGCAGCCCTGTGAAATCAGTGATCTGTGCTGAGAATTGTCTCATGGGGAAACTGAGCCCAGGGGGTGAGGGGGAAGGAGCTGGCCCAGTCACACAAGCAGCTGAGGCGGAGCAGAGCAGGAGTCCAGCTATTCCTTGCTGAATCCATCACCCTCCTGTGGCGAGCACAGCAGAATCACTCGCTGTCTGTATTCATCATCCAGATGGATCCATTGCCAGTGCACATGCTAGATTTATCACTGCACATCAACACTATTGAATTGTAGCTGCTGGCTGCCTTCGAGGGGCACGGGGTAATATTATGGGATCACGTTTAGCTGGCTGCCCTTGCTTAGGGGGACACTTTGGTTCCATTTATATGGAGGCTACGGGATGGATTGCCAGGTTGTAAATCAATCCAGGGCCTCTGATGAGATCGTAAACTAGCGAGAGGCTCTGTAATTACACTATCACCCATGGGACTGATTTACTGCCGGTTAATCCAGCCAGCCCCAGCAACTGTGTAATGTGCAGGGAAGGACCATTGCTCTGGCCATGGGGATGGGAAACAGCCCTCAGCAATGCCAGAAAGCTCCATCGGGGGGGGCGAGAGGGAGCAGCCAGCCAGCCCAGGGACATGGGACTGGTGAGATCTGGGAGTCAAGCCTATTTCTGGGATTTATTTCCTGGCCTCTTGGGGCCAAACAGAGCTGGTGCAACCATTTAGGCGACAAGGGCACTAGGATTTGGGGGGCGCCATTTTCTTCGGCAGCAATCGCGGGGGCTGGATCTTCGGCCACCTCGGTCGCCGCAGGCATTTAGGCGGAGGGAGCTGGGGCAGGGGAGCATGGGGAGGGCTGCCTGCAGCAAGTGGGGGGGGCTTCACCACCCTCCTAGTGAAAAAGTTTTTCCTAATATCCAACCTAAACTTCCCCCACTGCAACTTGAGACCATTGTTCCTTGTTCTGTCATCTGCCACCACTGAGAACAGTCTAGATCCATCCTAATCTGACCGGCACTGCAAGCCTGGGAGGCGGGAGAAGTGAAGCAGTGACGGCGTGCTTGGGATGTTCGTGCTCAGAGCAGGGGTGAGCTGGGGCGCGGAGGGGTGCCTCAGTGCTGGGGGGGGAGCTGCCATGGGCGGGCGCCTCAGGCACAGGGGTGAGCTGCCGTGGGGGGGGGCACTTCAGGGCTGAGGGGGGGAGCTGCTGCGGGGGGGGAGCACCTCAGGGAGGGCTCGGGGATGGGGAAGGGCGCAAGGTGGAAGTTTTGCCTAGGGCACGAAACATCCTTGCACCAGCCCTGAGGCCAAACATTCCAAGCTGCCTCATCGCGGCCTCTGGCAAGCACAGCATGTGCGTATGCCCCTCGCTGGACGTTAGTGACCTGATTTGCTCAAGTGAGGGCTTTTGTGGCCAGCTCAGCTTGGGGCTGGCAGAGTCTGACCCCAGGACCTCCAGTGCTCAGGGCATCCCTTATGGCTTGAGCTAAAGTCCTGCAGCTGGAAGCAGTAGCAGAGGCATCAGTCTTTGCTGACCTGATTCCCAAAGGTGCTGAGCACTTGTAACTCCCCTCGACTCCCAGGGGGCTTAAGATCCAGCAGATGTGGAGCAGTAACCAGCCAAACTGAAGATGAAAGGTGTGGCAGGATTGCTGGCAATGAGTGTGGGGCTTTCTGGGAATAACCTAGCCACACCCTGTCCCCCAAAATTCACCGGAAATCCACTGCAACACCCCATTACCAACTCCACCTTCCTGGGCTCCGAACCCAGCTCACTGCTGTTTTGTTCCTGACTCAGTGAACTCTTTCTCAAGTGTAAGTGTCTTTGCACGCACTAACGCTGGGATGAGCCCAATGCAGTGCACTAGCCTTTCAGTGGGAGGAACTGTGCTAACCACTCACACCCTGGCACTCATGGCTGGGCTAACCAGTGCTCACACTGGGGTTCCAGGGCTCTGGGTCTGTGAACACACCAGGGGAACAGAGCAGCTCCCAGCTCAGCGGCAGGAACGGTTATCCAGACACGAGCACAGGGCTCTGCTTAGCTCCGTGATGTCTGGCTCAGAGTCCCACCCTGCTGCCCCGTCCCCCGGATTTTATGTCTTCTCCCAAGCTGCCAGAGCAGCCAAAGAAGGGCTGCTGTAATTCGTGTGCTCTCAACCCCCAGTCCCTCGCCTTTCCTCTGCGGTGACTTTCTCTCAAAGGGGAGGAAAAGGGGGTGGGCTCCTTGTTTGCTCTTTTATGGTGGGTGACAAAGGCTTGAAGGTTTTCTTTTCCTTTCAGCTTGTTTCCCCCCATTAGAAACCCAGGTCTCCTCTGCCCCGGGAGACTCTAGAGGCAGCTGGAGAACTGATGACATAACAGGAGGCTGAAAACTGCAGTGATTGAGAAGAGGCATTTCAGTCAGACTTTTTAACCCTGGGATTTTGTTCTTTGTGTTAGCGCTTGTTTAACTCCAGTGCCTAAGGGACACTTGGGAGAAAGGGCAGCTTGGTTAAAGATACAGGCTGGGATTTTCCAAAGCCTCCAAAGAGATGTGGATGCTCATTTCCCGTTCATTGAGTGTCTAAATCCCCTAGGCAGCTGTGACTAATCCCATCTTAATGCCCCACCCCTTCAGTATGGGAGTGAGTGCTCCCAACAGACATACCCAAGGAGTCCTGGGGCACCAGAGTCAATACACCGCTATTTCTAAGCAAAGCCCCCCATCTTTCAGCCCTCCCCTCCCACTGGGGCAGAGTGAGAGCAGGGTGGGTGGATCCCAATGCCAACACCTGGTTCCCCTCTCACTCCCAGCCTGGCAAGTCAGGAGCATCCATGAGTCAGACTGGTGCACAGCTGGTGCAGAGGAGAATTTGGCCCAGAGGCTGTGCTGACAGTATGAGGCAAGGAGAAACGCACCCAGGGTGTGCATCACGCTGTGTGGCAGGGAAGACGCACCCCCATGTGCCCTCTCGTGGCTGAGCGTGGCATACAGTTCCGCTCTCCCAGAGCCCCCTGTCTACATTCCTATGGTGGTGTGCCCCTTCCAACAACTTGGCCCTCCCGCCAGCCCACTACTCGCTCCCAGCCCTTCCAGGTGCTCCAGTCCCAGGTCCATACAAAGCAAAGCCCAAAGTTCAGTCTTTCCTGCCCCTGTTCCTGGGAGTCACTGAGACCCACAGCCCCTCACTAGGGATCTCAGCTCACTCCACTCTCCAATATCCAGTTTTGGGCCCCACACTACAAGACGGATGTGGAAAAATTGGAGGGAGTCCAGCGGAAGGCAACAAAATGATTACAGGGCTGGAGTACATGACTTACGAGGAGAGGCTGAGGGAACTGGGATTGTTTAGTCTGCAGAAGAGAAAAATGAGGGGGGATTTGATAGCTGCTTTCAGCGACCTGAAAGGGGGCTCCAAAGAGGATGGTCCAGACTGTTCTCAGAGGTAGCAATGACAGAACAAGGAGCAATTGTCTCAGTTGCAGTGGGGAAGTTTAGGTTGGTTATGAGGAAAATCTTTTTCACTAGGTGGGTGAAGCACTGGATGGGTCCTAGGGAGGTGGTGGAATCTCCTTCCTTAGAGGTTTTAAGGTCAGGCTTGACAAAGCCCTGGCTGGGATGATTAGTTGGGTTGGTCCTGCATTGAGCAAGGGGTTGGACTAGATACTCCTTAGGTCCCTTCCAACCTGATATCTATGATTCACCAGCTCCCAGTGTGTGATGTGGCAAATTGCCGTACTGTTTCTCTGGGTCTCGCGCTTTCTCTTCTCTGGGGTAGGTTCAGGCATATTCTTGCCTCTGAACATTCTTAATCACTCCCCTAGTGTTGGAGGAGGGGAGTGGAGAGGAGGACTGGGCCGCCCTCTACTCCAGGTCCACCCAGGGGCCCTGGGTTGTGGTGAACCACTTGACTAGCGGTTTCTTCCTGGGTTATTCCCTCTCATACCCGTCAGCTTGTGAAGGGCTCTCGCTCCTTCTATACAAGCCTGGTGCCCTTACCTAGGGTTTCTGTTGGCTTCCCAATCCACTGCAGCACTCCTCAAACCTTCTATTTCTCTGGACAAACTCTTCTCTCTGCAATCTGCACTCTGCTCCAATCCAACTTTCTCCTTCAACTACCACACCTGTCTGACTGAAGCAGGGGTTTATATCCCATGACTGGAGTCAGGTGCTCTAACTGAAGTCAGGTGCTCTATGAGTAGTGCTCATAAGCTGTAATCAGGTGCTCTAATGAAGTCAGGTGCTCTAATTGGAGCAGGTGCTCTAACTGAAGTCAGGTGCTCTAATTGGCCACAGCTGTTCTAGTTATCTAAAGCAACCTTCCTCCTTGGCAGGATAAGGCCCCTGCTAACACTTTATGCTGCCTCTGGCCATGCTGTATCACATATCCCCCTCCTGCTCAACACCAAGGGTTGGGCTACTCGGGACGAGAGAGGCAGTGTGGCATGAGAGGCCATCAGCGTTGCCGTGTTGGTTCCAGCCCTATGCTGGACCCGAAAATGGAGAGTTGCAAAGAGAGGAACAACCGCGTCACTCTGGCGTTTCTTTCCTTGTCCTATGCATCCACTGGAGCGGGGCGTGATCAGTCACAAGGGTAAATGCCTGTACTGTCTCTGCAGGTCTCGCTTCTCTTCTCTGGTAGGTTCACAGCCAAACTGCTGCTCTTGAACCAGCTCTTAAATTCACTCCTAGTGTCTTGGAGGAGGGAATGGCAGAGGGACCTGGCCCCCGCCTCCACTCCAGGTCAACCCAGGGCCCTGTTTGTGGAACTACTTGAACTAGCGTTTTCTATCTCCCTGGGACTTCCCTCTCATACCCTGTCAGCTTGTGTGAAGGTCTATCTCCCTCTCTATCTATCACAAAGGCATGTCCCTTACTAGGTTTCTTGTTGCGGCCTTTCCAATCCCTGCAGCACTCTCCAACCTTCTATTTTACTCCTGGACAAACTCTTCTCTCTCTGCCAATCGCACTCTGCTCCAATCCAACCTTTTTCTTTCAACTACCACACCTGTCTGATAAAGCATGGTTTCTATCATGACTTGGCAGTCAGGTGTCTCTAACTGACAGTCCAGTTGTTCTACGTGGAGCAGCTCTAACTGTATCAGTGTCTTCTAAGTAGTCGTGCTCTAATTGAGTAGGTTGCTCTAACTGAAGTCATGCTCAATTGTGCCACAAGCTGTTATATAATCTAAAGCAAACTTCCCCTATGGCGGAATAAGGCCCCTGCTCAACACTCTTATGTGCCTCTGGCATGCTTGTATCACATATCCCCCTCCTGCTCAACACCAAGTTTTGGGCTCACTGGAACGAGAGGCCAGTGTTGCATGAGAGGCCCTCAGCGTTGCCGTGTTGTCTTCCCGCCTCTATGCTGGACCCGAAAATGGAATGGTGCAATAAGAAGGAACCATCCGCGCTCCCTTACTGGCGTTCTTCCTTTTCCTATGCATCCACCTGGAGCGGGGCTATTTTCATGTTGACTCGCGTGATCAGTCACAAGGAAACGCCGCCCGCCCCAGGCTAGTACAATGAGTCTCCAATAGCCTATTTACTCGCCAGAATTCCTTTCATAAACCACGTAATCTTTGTTCCTGGGGAGGAGCACCGCTGAAGGTACAAGATGGCGTGCTTCCTCCCTACCATACTGGGTAAAGAGACAGGCACGAGTCCCCCTCGACGCGTCCTTTGCAGTAATGAATTGCTTCTCGAAATTTCGACCTATGATACCGGATGCAGCTAGGCCTTGTCCCAAATCTCTCACTTGCTGCTCCCGATCTGTCAAACTAATCTATCTGGCCCCAAGCTTTATAGACCACGTTCACATGGCCCGCTATTTGTGGCACCTGAGGACTGAATCTCATCATCACTATACCAAAAATGCTTACTCTCTCTTTCAGATTGGTGAGCATAAAAATTCTTCTGATATGCCTCACCTTTGCAGTTGGGCTTCACACCCCTCTCCTTACGAATGCCCGACGGTATTTCGCCCTCAAGCAGTACCTATCAGCATTTCAGAGGCATTAGCGGTGAGACAGCCTTTCGCAAAGCTGTCCAGCACTGTCTCCACTTGTCCAGGTGTGTTCAATCGGAGCTATGATCTAAATATGTCGTCTAGATTAGCTCGCATAGTTGCCTCAGGTTAATAAATTATCCATCAGTCTTTACATGTGGCAGATGACCCCATGGAGTCCAAGAGGGACAGATTACTGGAAACAGCGCCATCGAGGTGTAGAAAAAAGCAGTCTTTTCCCTGCATCCTTGCCAGGGTATTGCCAACTATCTTGTGTCAGCTAGAGAGCTGTTAGGATATTTGCCTTGCGCTAATGATCAACCAGTCGTCAATGCGCTCGGTAGTCGGGTAGGCATCGAAGTGGGATACTTCTTAATTTCGGAAGTGTTACCAACTAGGTGCCATCAGGCTTGGGCTATACGATCCGATGACCACTTGGCTGTGGATATCTTCAATGACCCGAGTTCAGCATCTTTCCATTCCATCCTCATTTCTTCCCTTTATTGTTTCGGTATTCATCTGTCTTATCGTATCTCCATTACTACCGTGGCTGGGCCAATTATTAGATGTGACACCGTGCCGTCTCGCTTACATGGTTGTACAATACGTCTCTGCGTCCGGTGGATACATTTCAATGACTTCCATCCGTCTGTTTACTGGCGGTTAGGTCAGAACCATCTTTACCTGCTCCTAGCCGCGTCTGCCTTGAGTAAGCTCCTCGAGTGACAAACGCAGCTTGTCTGCCTAGATGCTTCAGTAATGAGTAGTATATTTGCGCTGCTTCCGGCGGTGTGTTAATACCTCTATAATTCATTCTCCAATAGGCATTCCCACTATTCTCATTTATAGGTCCGTAGCATGGCTAGAGTTTGCATTTCTGTCTGTCGCACTAACCTATATCTCTTATTTCCTCCTCCTCCTGTTGTTGGTTTTTTTTTTTTTTTTTTTATTTTGGGTTTTTTTTTTTTGCCCACTGATCATTTTTTCTGTTTTTTTTTTTGTTCTATTTTGTGGCACTCACTTGTCTTTTTTTTTTTTTTTTCTTTGATTTTTTTTTTGGTATCCGTTAACTCTTTGTCCAATTGATATTTCTTGGTTGTGTTCCATGCCCTGAGATAGATATGGTGTTAGTGCGACACAGAACAGCAAACTCTGCCGTTGGCGCATAGAGATATGAAGCCATTGGAGAAGTGAATCTTATAGATTAGACACAGCCGCGGAACTAGAGCAAATTTCACCTCAACTTACTGAAACCCTGATACAGAGAAACGTTCTGGTCTCGAGAGCTTACCTCAGCCAGACGGCCCGCCGGAACGGTAAGATAATCCGACTTAACCCCAGAACAACGGTATGGACGTCATGAAATGATCCACCGAACCAGATGATTTACCTAACCAGGTCGAACGCACTAGTCCAACTCATATTTACAGCCCCGAGTAAGAGGTGACGATAAACCATATCGATACCGGAAGCAAAAAGGGAAGAAAATTTAGAGAAGTGCGAAAGATCTTGGAATCGTGGTATTTGTAGAAATCCACAGCCAGCTTGTCAGTCGATTCTACTAGCCCCCACGTGATGCACCCTGAGGGTTTGTAACGACGTCCGGAATTAAATGAAGTATCCTCACTTCGGATGCCTACCCATATACTGTTGATCAGTTCGGCAAGGCAACTACTAACACCCTCAGACTGACCAAGTATTATTGGCAAATACCCCTGGCCAAGGCATGCACGAGAAAAGACTGCTTTTTTCTAACACCCGATGCCTGCCAGTACATTCCTCCCTTCGGACTCCATGGGCCCTCCAATTCCAAAAGATGAGATAAGTTATTACGACCCCATGCCAACTATGCCGCCGACTATCTAGACGAATAGTCTAACATAGCCCTGATTGCGGAGTGACCCACCTGTACAAAGTGGAAGCAGTGTGACGCTTTTGCAAAGATGGTCATCACTCGCTAATCTCTGAAATGGCGTATAGGACTGGTCTGAGGCCAAATACCTCGGACATGTCGAAGGAGAGGGGTGTGCAACCCAATGGAACAATTGGACGCAATAAAGATTCGCCTCGACCATCGCAAGAAGCGGTCAAGCATTTTTTGTATGTGGATACTATCGGAGATTCATCCCTCATTTTGCCACAAGAGGCGGCCATTACGATCTGATAAAAGCTGGGCCCCGAGATAGTGAAGTGGATCAGATTGGCGGCGAACCGCATTTGCAGATTTGCGACAGCCCTATGCTGCATCCGTACTCATGCCCAGATTCGAGAAGCAATCATCCTCCAGCGGACGCCTGGAGGTGGGACTCGGTGCGTCCTTTCCAGATGTAGGAGAGGAGCCCCATCTTGTACCTCAAGAGCTCTCCCAGGGACAAAAATACGCGTGTTGTTGAAAAAGGAATGTCTTTGGCGAATCAAATGGGCGTATAGAGACTCTCCGCCCTATCTCCTGGCGGCG
>NC_133791.1:22538829-22562007 GCF_003597395.2 Chelonoidis abingdonii
GCCTTAGACGTGGGGTTTCTTAAAGGGATGGCCTCTGGATATCGTGTGGCATAGTCAAGGATGACTAGTACGTTTCGGTGGCCCCGTGCCGACTTTTCTAGTGGGCCCACTATGTCCATAGCTATCCTCTCGAACGGGACATCAATAATAGGTAAAGGTACTAGTGGGGCCCGCAAGCGAGGAATTTTGGCCACAGCTCTTATGGCCGTAACACTCTTATGCTGCCCTCTGGCCATGCTGTATCACAGTGACCATACCCACCATGGGCTTGCCATGGTGAGAACCGCTTGGCTCCCACCACCTTGGTCCTTCCTCATGTTCAGCTCCAGATTGACCCCCTTCTCGGGCCTGCTGCAGGCCAACTCGCCATCTCCTGGAGCTTCATACCTAGAGTTTGCCCTGTCCCGAGCAGTCTCCCCTGCCACCCTCAGCCCCCTTGGCTTCCTGTTCCCGCCTTCCCAAGGCTTCGGGTTGGGGCTCAGCCTAGTGCCTGCAAAGCTCTTCCTGGCAGAGCCCGCCAGACGTCTCCCTGGAATCTCCCCTCCCCTGCAGCACCTCTCCGCCATCCCCCAGCTTCAGTCCAGACACCTTTAGGCTTTGCCTCTGCTCAGGACAGTGCGCCTTGCTCAAGCTCCACTGGCCCCATGTCCCAGACCTTCTCAGGACCCTGTAGGTCTGGCTCCAGGCCTCCTGGGCTGCCCTCAGCTCCCTCCCCTGGTCATTGTCCCCCACTTCCCTGTGCTCCTGCCTTCTGGGAGGCCCATCTCCCCCCAGCAGGCTTCAATCACCAACTGTCGAGTACCCCTCCAGGTGCTTCTCAGGGGCTGAGCTGGGCTAAGGTGCCTGTTAACCCCTGATTAACCAAGGTGGGGTTAATGTCTCCCCTCTCCCATCACCACTGAGAACAGGACAGTGCCAGGTATAAGGCAGACTGATGTCATCCACAGCTCTGCTGATGAACTCAGCCCTGACCCACAGCCCCCTGCTACTCCCACCCTGGGCTTCCCCCACAGCTCAGCCAGTGTCCCTTAGTCCTGGCCCACAGCCCCCTGCACCCTCTGCCTGGGGTCCCCTTCCCCCAGCTCTGCCAGTGGCCCTCAGTCTGACATGCAATCCCCCCAGACCAGTGCTGGGTCACTCCTGAGCACAGATCATACCAGCTGTTCACAGAGGCTACACTGGGCCCATAGGTCTCTGTAGGTGTGTAATAAGGCTCATTTACACACTGGTCCCTAGTGCAAACAGGTGAGATTCCCACTGTGATGTTCTGCAGCAGGTGTCTGTGGAGCAGGATGGCTCTGACCAGGGAGGCCATTGCAGAGCCAAAGCTCGTGCTGGGCCCCTTTTCTCAGCTGCAGCAAACCAGCCCCCTGGATCTGAGCACCCCTGAGCTTAGTGGCTTAGTCACGTCATCCCCCCTCCCCATCCGCCCCTGGGCTGTGTGTGGTCAGATAGCGGCTCCCCCTGCCCTGGCTGCAGATCCCATGTAGGGAGGCCCGGGAGCCTCCAGATCACACTGCTATAGCCACTGTGTGCACAGGCAGAAGTGGGGAGCAAGTGGCTGGGTCAATCTCCCCCTGCCCCAAGAGGGGCAGCAGCCAGAGGCGAAGGCAGTGCTGAGGGACAGGACCTGGGAGCCCTGGCTGTTCAGGGGCTGAGAGAAGGTTGAGGTTGGTTTGTGTGTTGCTCACTCCCAGCCCTAGAGAGCCACACAGCTGATCTGGGCCTGCACACCCTCCATGCGAACATGTGTCTCACGGGGATCATGCCGGGTGGGGCTCAGCACAGGGCCCAGGAACCCGCAGAAAGCCGTCACACTCTGGGATCACCTGTGAAGTTAAGTGAGCTCCCAGGCACCATCCGCCGGACGTGTCCCCGTGTCAGGACCACTTCCCACACCCCTACATGGAAGTGCTTTGCTGTGATGAACCACCCCCCCACCCCGGAATCAGAGATTGGATCCAGCCATTCCCCGTTTGTCCCTTCAGATCTCGGTGTAGCACTCCAGGACCTTTGCCCTCTGAGACCCACTCCCACTCACTCAGCTGTGGACATTTCCATTGCTTTCTCTCATTAGGGCCTGCCCTGTCCCTGGCAGCGTGGCCTAGTGGGCAGGACACAGGACGCTGACTGGGGGGACCTGGTCTGCCGGTGCCATCCAAGGCGAGGGGTGTAAGGCATCTTTGAACTGCCCCTGTGTCCTCCCAGTCCTGGGCTGTGCTAGGGGCTGGCCAAGCTGCCGGTGTCACTCTGACAGCCCTGGGGCCTGGCAAAGTTACTGCAGCTGCCCTGAGGCTGCCCAGTGGGCTCCTGGGCGTCCCCACAGTGCTGTATGCCATGGCCCCATCTCTGGCGCATCCCTCCTGCCCCAATCCCACTCCACACGGCCCTCCACCACAGCCTGGGATGGGTCACAGAGGGCAGCCACAGGTCCTGCCTGGAAGAGCCCTCCCCAGCCAGACATGCCTTGCTCCGGCCCTCTGGTCTAGCATGCGGGGACCAGAGCAAAGCTGAAGATCTTTCTTCTGGCTCTAGTCCTGTCTCTGCCACCTGCTCCCTGGTGACTGTGGGCCAGGCCTGCTTCTCTTGCCCATTTCCCCCACTGCTGGCCTGGCTGATCTACTGATGGGGGATCTTTGGCACAGGGACTGTATCTTGCTAGAGGCCCCGATCTCAGCAGGGGTCAGCAGGTGCTTTTGGGATACCCAGAATGAGAAGTCAGACCAATGGCCTGAATCCTCATTTATCCTGCTCCGGCAGGCCAAGGGGAAACTGAGTGGCAGTCACAGAGTCACAAACCCTCCCAGGCCCTTGTCAGCACAGCACAGAAGGGCTCTAAAGAAGCGAGAATCAGGCCCCCGCGGACTCTGATTCTCTCCCACCCTTGACCAAGCCCTGAGCATAGTGACCAGGCCCCCCAGGGGGCTGTGGTGCAATTCCCCTCTCTATCAGTGCAGTAGTCCCAGCGTAGACGAGCTGAGACCCAGGCCCAGCCTGCCTGCATCACTCCATCGCTGAGCGGGCCCTGTGCCGATCCCTGGCACCAGTCCGGGGGCACCAGGAGAGCCAAAGGGAATGAAAGCTGGTCAGACTGCGGGGCAGCTGGAAAGGCCAGGACTGGGCCATGGCTCAGACAAGCTGGGTGTGAGGAGGGGCTGGGTTGGCAGTGCCGGGGGAGGGGAAAGTGACACACGCAGGCAGGAATGTCAGAGATTCCTAGACTCCCTCCATCCCTCATCTGCCTGAGCCACTTGCAGCCTACAATGGCTCTGCAGGGATCGGGACAGATTAAGCCTTGGGGAGCCGGTGCTCTGCAAATGGGGGCCCAATAGCAGATTAAAACAGCTAACGTTTCCTGCTGGGTGGGGGGTGGGGCTCCTCCCTAAACTGCACAGGCCCCAGGGCAGTGGTGGGAGGCGGGGAGGGAATTCTGGTCACTGAAAATCCCAGAAAATCACCCAACAAGAATAACAGTGGCCCCCGTGATGCTAAAGGCAGCAGCGCTGTCCTGCTGGGAACAGGCCCCACTTGGTAACCACAGGGCAGGCAGCAGGCCTGTGGTCACTGCTGGGTTTCACTGCATGGGGCCTGTCGGGCTAGGAAGCTGATACCAGCACGGCCGAATCCTTCCTCCTCCTGCTAATGAGATCTTGAATTATGAAAGCGTGGCAATGTGGCCTAGTGATTAGAGCAGGGGACTGAGCATCAGGGGAGTCAAGGTCTATAGCTGATGCTGCTGCTGACTCCCTGTGTGACTCTGGGGCAATCACTTCCCTCTGCTGCCTCCACCTCTAAAATACCAGTACTGGGGGAATGAGCTGCAGTGACACATGCAGAGGTCCTGTCACCATGTGATGCCCTCCCTGCCATCAAAATGCCATCTCACTTGCACCAGGACCACCAAAACACATGCCTAATTTGGCACCTGACCTCAAGAGGATGGAGACCTGGGGCTGATGGCATCCCCCGTCATGCACCATGAAACAACATGCCCCCTTGAGGGCTGGAACTGCAGTGCCAGTGCTGCTGGAGGGGAGTCTAGTGCAGGAGCTGTGGGTGTGAAGCAAACCTATGGGAGCACTGCTAATAACAGAACATTGACTCCTGCAAGAGGCAGCATTGCATGCAGGATGCATGGCCTGCGCTCCACAAATGGGAGAGATAGGGTGGGTGTGTGACAGAGACATTATTAAATACACACATGGTGATGGCAAAGATTCCTGGGCACTGTTTGCAAAAGGAGAGATGCCGCCCCAGTACCCTGGCAGAATTCAAACCTGGGTGTGACATTCTGTACCTCATGGGAACACGCTACACCTCCAAGTTCATCTTTATAATATCATTGTGTGGTGTCCAATGCAAAGTTTGTCATGTCGGCGTCTTCAGAAGGCTCATGATGCACTGAGCATTGTTGTTATAGTAATGTTGTAGGTTATAATTTCATGTACATAGTTATGAGGCTGAACACGTATTCTCATGGCTTAAACCAAGCCCAGGAAAAACTCTCCAAGAGTAGAGAGGCAGTTCACATCTCATCAGGGCATGTATGGGACAAACCCAGCCCAGCCTCACAGGAACAAAGGACATTGGCCTAGGCAGCAACAAAGGATCTTTTAAAAGCAGCAAAGAGTCCTCTGGCACCTTATAGACTAACAGATGTATTGGAGCATGAATACCAATACTTTTGTGGGTGAATACCCGCTTCGTCGGATGCATGTAGTGGAAATTTCCAGGGGCAGGTATATATATGCAAGCAAGCAGCAAGCTAGAGATAACGAGGTTAGTTCAATCAGGGAGGATGAGGCCCTCTTCTAGCAGTTGAGATGTGAACACCAAGGGAGGAGAAACTGGTTCTGTAATTGACAAGCCATTCACAGTCTTTGTTTAATCCCGAGCTGATGGTATCAAATTTGCAGATGAACTGAAGCTCAGCAGTTTCTCTTTGAAGTCTGGTCCTGAAGTTTTTTTGCTAGAGGCTACCTTTTAACAATGCTGCTATTGTGTGTCCAGGAAGACTGAAAGTGTTCGTACATAACAAGGTTTTTGTATATTTGCCTATTCCTTAAGTATCTGATTTGCGTCCATCTATCCTTTTTTCCGTAGAGGGAAAACTGGTTCCAGTTTGGCCGATGTATGCAGTCAGCGAAGAGGGGCATTGCTGGATATGATAGGTGTAATATTACATTGGTGGACATTTCTGGTGAATGAACTCGGGTGATCGGATGGTGGCTGATCTGGTAGGCCTCCTTTGAGTGGTCGTCACTGGGTGTACGATATGTGGGGCAGAGCTGGCATCCGAGGTATCGTTTGCATGGATTGTTCCGTGAGAGCTAGAGTTAACTATGGTGCGGTGTGCAGTTACTGTGAGAATTCTGTTTCAAGGTTGGCACAGGTTGTCATGTGGGGCGAGGACTGGCCATGCCACCCCAAGGCTGTGAAACGTGCGGGCTCATCTCGCCAGGCATGGTGTGTGTAGAAATCCGATGATGCAGCGCTTGCGAGGAGCTTTTAGCTGGGGACTGTATGTGATGGGCCTACGTGGAGTCCTGTTGGTTTCTTTCTTGGTTGTTGTCTCTATGCACCGTAAGCGAGGCTTCTGGGTAACAATATGGCTCTGTTGATACTGTAATCATACATATAGCATGTAATATACGCCATCAATATGAACTAGCATGCCCGCCTCTGCTATGTACAATTGCGGCCAAATGGAGCAGTCCTACGGAAAAGGATAAATGGACCACAAATAGATATTAGGAATGGCAATCATTACAAAAACTGTAGGAGAACACTTCACCTCCCTGAACACACAAGAGCCAGATCTGTAAGGTGGGGCGCACCCTCGCACGCAAAAAAATCTTCAGGAACGAGACTTCAAAGAGAAACTGCGGCGAGCTTCGTTCAATCTGCAAATTTTTGACACCATTCAAGCTCAGGATTAAACAAAAGACTGTGACTGGCTAGCAACTACAAAACAGTTTCTCCTCGCCTTGTTTTCACACCTCAACTGCTAGAAGAGGCCTTGTCCTCCCTGATTGAACTAACCTCATTATCTCTAGCCTGCTTCTTGCTTGCGTATATACACCTGCCCCTGGAAATTTCCACTACATGCATCCGACGAAGTGGGTATTCACCCACGAAAGCTCATGCTCCAAAACGTCTGTTAGTCTATAAGGTGCCACAGGAGTCTGCTGCTTTTACAGATCCAGACTAACACGGCTACCTCTCTGATAAAGGATCTTTTGACTCTCGAGTGAGTCACTCCCCTTCCTTTCCTCAGTTTGGGACTGCGATGAGGTAATGCTCACCTGACTCTGAAGGGGGGGCAAAGCCAAGGGGGAAGAAAGAACATGATAAAAGGGAGAGACATTTGCCAGGCTCTTCCTCTTTCTTCCACCTCCATCTACAGACACCACCACCAAGCGACTGAAGCGCTGATCAAAGGGGAGAGCCTGGCTGAAGGGCAACCAGCCAGCCTGTGGTGAGAAGCATCTAAGTTTGTAAGGACACTGAAAGCATTAAGATCAGCTTAGAATGTGTTTTGCTTTTATTTCATTTGACCAAATCCAACTTGTTATGCTTTGATTTATAATCACTTAAAAACTGACTTTGTAGTTAATAAATCTGTTTGTTTACTCTCCCTGAAGCAGTGCGTTTGGTATGAAGCATGTCAGAGACTCCCCTTGGGATAACAAGCCTGTCACATATCAAGTTCTTTGTTAAATTGACGAACTCATATAAACTTGCAGCGTCCAGCGGGTGTAACTGGACACAGCAAGAGGGAGGTTCCTAGGGTTGTGCCTGGGGCTGGAGATATTGGCTAGTGTCATTCGGTTGCACAAGCCAAGAAGCAGCTTCCATGCCAGAGTCTATGCATGAACAGCCCATGAGTGGGGGTTCCCACAGCAGAGCAGGGTCAGGCTGGCTCCCAGAGTCAAGGATTGGGGTGACCTAGCAGATCACCGGTCCGGATAACACCAGGGGAATATCACACTGGATCATTACAACCCATTTCTGACCTAACACTCTCCCTGCCATTGAAGGGTCGAGGTTCTTCCTCATTTCCTGCCCTGAAGTGCTGTGCAGAGTTGCAGTTCACTAGTCCCCCCAGAGGGGCTGCCTGGTTCTGCTGGCTGATTCGTAGGCCTGGTCTACACTAATGGGTGGGGTCGATGAGAGATACACAACTTCAGCTATGGGAATACCATAGCTGAAGGGAGGGAGGCAGGGATAGCTCAGTGGTTTGAGCAGTGGCCTGCTAAACCCAGGGTTGTGAGTTCAGTCCTTGAGGGGGCCATTTGGGGATTTAATTGGGAATTGGTCCTGCTTTGAGGAGGGGGTTGGACTAGATGATCTTCTGAGGTCCCTTCCAATCCTAATAATCTATGAAGTCAGAGTATCTTATTTCAACTTACCTCTTGTCCTCACGGTGCAAGATCGATGTCCTGCGGCAACCTCTGTTGACGCCGCTCACCCTAGTGGAGTTCCGGAGTCGACCGGCACGCATTTGGGGATTGATATATCACATCTAGATGAGATGCGATATATCAATCCCTGATAAACCAATTGCTATCCGGCGGGTAGTGTAGACATACCCCAAGGCTGCATAGAGCTTGGTACAAGCAACACGGTTCAGAAAGCCCTTAGACATCTGCCCATCAAATAGAAGATCCTCTGCACCCTCCTCGAATGGGGAAGGCAGCGCTGAGCAAACAGCCATGTCTACTACCTGCCTGAGTACCTCTTTGCACCAGGCTGATACCAGCATGGACAGCGCTGGTGAGATTACACCAAACCACAGCAGTGTCAGTGAGGGGAGCGAGGGGAGCCAGGCCCAGATCCTAGCTCCCAGCACAGGCCTCTGTCCACTCCCTGCAGCATGTACAGTTCATTTGATGGGTCTGCCTAAGGCCGCAAGGGCCAGATCCCCAAAGATATTTAGGCTCTTAACTCCCATTTACGTCAGTGAGAGTTAGGTGCTTAGGTACCTTGGGGATCTAGGCCCAGGGTAGGAGGAACAGAGGGCAAAATCTAATCAAGCAGCTTCCTACTTGTCCTGGCATGGAGATGAGTGAGTCTTCCTGTTATGGCTTCGGGCGGGGCTTGCAGAGCAGGCACCACCGGGGAAGCTAGACAGAAGGTGGCGACAGACTAATAAAAGAGAAAGGAAAGACAGGGGCAGGGAGATCAAAGTGTCTGGGGCACACTCGTTCCCGTGCCTCTGGTGGTGCTCACACCTAAAAGGGTCAAAGGATGCAGCAGCCCTTGGAATTGTTTTACTGATACATGGCCCAGAATGTGCTGTTCCCAGATTAAGCATATTCATATGCTCCTGCTTTTGGCACAAACAATGGGACCTGGAGCCTCAGCACACAGGGGGTAGGAAGCCCCAGACTGCCTGCTCCTGATGCATGGACAAAGCTGTACCCATGGACCCTGGGCTGGTGACAGTTCTGCGCAGTTGTGGCTAGTGACGCAAATTGTAGGCTGCTAAGAATTTCAGCCTTGGAGCCACATACAGTCTCACCCCGCCCCAGAGCAGAGCTCTGTGCAGCTCCCCAACTTGTCTCTCTCAGTAACAGAAGCATGTCCAATAAAAGATATGACCTCCTCCACCTTGTCTCGCTCATATCCTGGGACCGACATGGCTGCACCACCACAGCCGTTCTCCCTGTCAGATGGAGGAATAACGAAAAGCCCCGCAGGTATTAATGTCTCCCAAAGTCAGGGTCTTCCAATGGAAACATTGAGACCCCCTTATTTCCAGAAGTGATGGTAGGTGAGGCCAGAGAGCTCAGGAGAGACACCAGAGAGACCAGCACCGCACCTGTGTACCAAGGAGAGCACACGTATATACCTCTGAAAGCGCCAGGGGCTGCACCCACACTCACCCATGGAGAGCAGTATGTGGAACACAGCAGCACATCATGGCCTGGATCTCACCATAGGAGACCCCCAAAAGGCTTCACTTATATATCACAAAAAGCCTTGTGGCTTGTGTCCGTGCAGTGACAGCACCACAGACAGTGCTGCAGGGCATCATGCACTCCGGAGAGCACTAGGGGCTGCACTGATGTCCTACGGACGGTGCCACAGAGAAGGCTGCATTCACAGCGAGGAGTCATGGTCTGACATGTAACTAAGGCCCACGGTGCAGCCTGTATCTATGTACCACGGACAGCACTGCAGGGCACCACTGACCAGACCCGTGTACCATGGACAGCACCCTGGAGACTGCTGGCCAGCCGTGTACCATGGAGAGCCCAAGAGGGGACTTTGGGGTGCCTGGGCACCACGGAGAGCATGGCAGGCTCCTCCAGGCCATGCCCAGGGGCCACTGGCTGTGCCCTGGGCACTCACTCTCTTTCCATCACACTTTTTCTTCTTCAATAGGCCATGCTCGTAAGGGGGAGGAGCAACATGCTAGGAGATGGGGGAGGGGCTGGATTTTGGCAAAGGGGGCGAGGTTCCTGGAGGGATATTTTGCATTTTCCCATTCCCCAACACGAGTTGGATAGGGGTCGTTCCCCCGATGGGTCTGTTTTAGGGGCAGAGGGAGAACAGATAGCCATAAGGCAGGCAGGAGAAGATGGATGGGTTTGTGGTACATGCAACACAGGGCTTTGGTTTCTTAGCCCCAGCCATACAAAGAAAGAAGCAGGAATTGACTGTATGTATTAGCATCTCCCTGACATGTCGAGATCTTGCATATATTTGCTTCTCATCAGTGAGAGTAATCCTCCCGCTCTCCTCAAACAAGAAGAATGTCCCTACTACAAAGCTCCTGTCCCTCAGCACAGGTGGTTTGCAGTGAAGTAAACAGAGACACAGGCTTCAGTTAAACTCATTTGACTGACTCCAGATCCTGTCCTTTCTGCAGACTCCCTTTGCAATGCCCAGCGTCCTCCTGACCTGGTTCCCAAAGGCTGAGTGCAGTTTGGTACCAGGCAGACATCTCAAGCAGGGAACTGTTCCTCTCGAGCAAGCCAGAGTCTGAGCTCGATGCACTGGGGGATCTGGAGTAACCTCACTGAGGTTGCTGGATGCTCAGCACTGTGGAACATAGGACCACTTACTTAGGTGCCTCAATCAGGATACAGGAGCCTGACTTTAGGCCCCCAGTTTTAGAAATCTTGGCTCCAGTGATTTCTTAGCTGCCCTGGGGTACTGAGGGCTCTGCCTGCCCAGGTCTCAGGAGCAGCGCTGAAATCCTGCATTTCCCCTCTCTCAGGTACTCCCATGGCCACCATCACCGCTGTGTCGGAGCATGTCACAATCTTTAAAGCATTAATCCTCCAACATCCCTGAGAGCTAAGCCTATGAGCCTCATTGCACAGACAAGAAACTGAGGCATGGAGCTGCAATGAGTTGCACAAGGGCACACAGGGAGTCTGGGGCAGAGCTCACCTCTTCCTAGCAGCTCAGGCTAGTGTGTCAACCACTGGGCCAGCCTTCCTCCAGCCTTTGGATTTGTTAAAAAAAGGCTCTGCCCAACAGCTCTTAGAGCTAGAACATCAGCTAGAGCACTTTCAGAGCCACTCATTGCAACTGCAGAGACCAGATTCAGCCACACCCCTATGGCAAAACCACACCAAACAGCTGTGCCAAAAAGGACGGCCCTCCCTCCCACTGCAGCCTCCCCTGGCTCTCAGCAGGGAAGGAGAAGCCCTACATCAGGCACAAAGGGCCGAAGATTCCAGTGGGTTGGCACCCAGGATTCAGAGGAAGAGGCTCTCATGCATGGGATGCCGTGCCAGCAGCCCTTCCTCTCCCAAGGGAACCCCTCCACTGGTTACAAAATGGCAGTGGGGAACCAGCTCACTCTTGACCTGAGATCCTATGCCACCCAAGACTCCCAGGCTGCCAATACAGGTCACAGTGCACTGAGGTCCTGGGATGGCCAGATGCATTCTACTCTGACTGGATTTTGGCTGCAGCCCTGTGTCGAGCCATCAGCTGTCTAGTCTCAAGCTCCACTGATAATGGTAGCAGGGTCTGACTCTGGAGAAGAGGCCTCAGTCTTGTTGCTGGATCCTGCTGGAAAGCACCACTCTAGCCTCTGCTGCAACCTGGTCATCTAACAAGGCCCCAAAGCTGCAGACTGGAGGGTCAAAGAGCTGCCTCTGCCTCAAAGGGCTGACATGGCACCATTAGCAGAGTCTGGGGCTCCAGCTGTTTCACTTAGTAAAGAGAAGAGGAAGGCCTGACTTGATCTCCGTCTACAAGTATTTACACAGGGAGCAGAACAGGCTCTTCCGTCTAGCAGAGGAAGGTCCAACACAAGCCAATGGCTGGAAGTTTAAGCTGGACAAATTGTCAGACTGACAACAAGGCGCACATTTTAACAGGGAGGGTACATGGTTCTCATCCAGTGGTTACCGGAACAACTTACCAGGGCCATGCTAGATTCTCCATCACTGTCAATTTTTAACTCCACTTTGGGTGTTTTCTCAAGCTGTGCTCTAGGGATTACTGTGGGGAAGCTCTCTAGCCTCGGCTATGCAGGAGGTCAGATAAGATGATTACAGCAGTTCCTTTTGGCCTTGGAATCTCTGAATAACCAGTCACAAGAGCTGATACTTCTACAGCATCCTTCACCTGAAGGGTCCCAGGGCGTTTGATAACCTGTGAATCTGAATCTTGGCACATCAAGTGCAAAATTTGACTGTCTGATCTTCCAGAGCTTCCCACCCATTGCACTGGCATGATGACAATGCAAGCTGCATCCGTGAAGGGCAATGGAGAACCTGGCCCAGTGCACACACTCATTGCTGAAGTGGAAAGTACCAGCCATTAAAAGCACGCAGTAACACGACCCAAGCTGAGGACAGGAAGTGAAGAATACTGTGTCCAATTGACGTGGCAGGCAGAACCTAAGTTCCGGGTAGAATGTACCTGTCTAAGATACCACAAAGTCTTACAAGAGGTACCAGGGGATGTGCAAATGTAACCCACACACCTTCTGGGTGTGGTGTTCTGACCCATCTAGTGGCACTTAGAAAAAAAGAGAGATTATGAGTCTGCTGTACAGCCTTAGTTACCGAGCAGTTGGCTTTTAGCTCACACAGTAGAGGCTCATGCACTAACCTCTGAAGGTCCCAGTTTTGATCCAGACAAGCGTGGTCTGTTCGCGTTACACAAAGACACAAGTGGGCAGGCCATGATTTTATATCTCAGCTCTCTCAATAGCCCGTGGGGCATTTCTGTCTCAGAAATACAAGCACTCAGCAATGAATCCCTAACACCAGCTCCTGCAATATTTAGGTTTCTCTTAGAGATTTTGATCAGGCCTGACGCTATCTGGTTTATGAGGGCTAGTCTACACTGACAACGTTAAAGCGCTTTAATGTGGTTTGTGTGGCTGCAGCAGAGCGCTGGGAGAGAGCTCTAAAAACCCACCTCTAAGAGGTGTGCAGCTACCGGCTCTCAGCGCTGGTGCACTGTCTACACTGCTGCTTTGCAGCTGAAACTTGCAGCGCTTAGGGATGTGTTTTTTCACACCCCTGAGTGAAAAAGTTGCAGCGCTGTAACGTGCCAGTGTAGACAAGCCCTCAGACCCAGCAATATCACACCCCAAAGGTAGCATGGCTGCTGGCCATAGAAGAGCACTGCACATTACACAGAGAGTGCAATTCACATGAAGGGAGTGGTGGTCTCTAGTCATTCAGTAATTGTCTCAGAATTGTCACTGCAGTTGAGGATTAGCTCCGTAAGGCTGAGGATTGGCTCTATTAATTACAAGAGCTGCCTAGTCTCTGTTGAGTGGCTGGGTGAGTCTGTGCAGGTAAAAGAAGAACTGATCCAAGTCTTCTAGGAACTGGTGGACTAATTAAGCTTTTCTTTTTTTATCCAGGCTCCAGGTAATTTAGAGGTGAATCAACAGCCCCTCCAATTTACTAGTTAACTGCATACAGTCATTGTAGTCCACATGGAGCATCTAAAGAGCTAGGTAATGAGTCCTGTCTATAGGAATTTAAACCATGATGTAGAATTCTGGAGCCAGGATAGAATTCTCTAGCATGACCCAAAAAAATGATGGAAAAAGCTGATCTTCAGCTGATCTGACCCACAGATTTTTAACAGACAATGATCACATTTTCTATATCATGCTAGAAAATTCTATTCCTGCTCTAGAATTCTATAGAATGGCTATAGGCAGGATTTCATTTTCTATTAAATCTTGTAGGTTTCCTAGAACAATTTCTATCAATCTCATTAGATGTCTATAGACCTATTGCTTTAAACATGCTATAGAACTTTTCTGCATGAGTTTGAGCTGATTCATTCAGTCACAGAGCAGGAACACTAACTCATGTCAATCAATGTTTTTTTTCTTCTGAGCTGCAGAATCTTTTTTCTGGAAGAAGAGAGGTTCCCAACCCTAATTTCCACATTTGAGACCTGGGGGAAACCCGTGGGCCCTGGGCTGGGATTCAGGAGGCCTGATTTATATTCCTGGCTCTGCCACTGGCCCGCTGGATGATCTTGGGTCAGTCACAGCACTGCTCTGTGCCTTGGTTTCCCCACCTGTAAAGTGGAGATAATGATACTGACCTGCTCTGAGCTTTAGGGCAGAAAAGTGCTAGGTAAGCTTGCGTGCTGCAGGTTTGTATTCATCAGCAGGCACAAACGCCAGCTTTCCAAGACTCCAGCTATTGAATTTCGCTCCTGCATTTTATCAAAGCCTTCTCAATAAAGTTCTCTCTCTTTCATTGCCTCTTCTCAGAGAAGAAACTTTAGAAGCAACAGAAAAAGATTCAGATCACAGGTAAAGTCTCATTAGTGCTTCAACAATTGTCAAGACCCTAAGGGAACAATGGCAAAGATCAGGCACATGGATGGTCCCACCCCTTCTCACTCTTTCCAGGTACATCCTGACAGCGTAATTGCAGGCCATAGACTTACACCCAGATATATTAAAAAAGCTGGATAGTATGATCAGCCCATTCCAGTATTTGCTGCATGGGCCCAGTGCTGAATGTCCTTTCACCTCCAAAGTCAATGGGAGCTAAGGGTGCAGAGCACCTCACAGGCTTGGGCCCCCAGTCAGCCTTTTGAGTGCCACTCAAATGTACCATGAGAAAAAGAATTTTGTGGCAATCTTTTGATGCTGCTTCCTTCCTTTGCCAGGGGCCCCCAGCAGAACCAAACCCAGCAGCCCTTCCTCCGGGTCTTTTCCTGCTCTACATTTTTATACTCAAACCATAAGCTTTTCATTAACACTATTTAGTTTCTAGGAAAGCAACCTGAGAAACCTTCCTGGGTTGCCGTTAGCTGCCGAAGATCCTCCCCTCACTGTGGTCTAGAGCTCCGGCATTAGCTGAGGGACCAGTTCTACCATTGATAGGTTGTACAGCCATGGGCATGTTCCTTCCCCCTCTCTCTCACTCTCAGTTTCTCCATCTGTAAAATGGGGCTAATGATATTGATGAACTTGGAGCTCTGTGAATGAAAAGCATTAGCTTTACAAGTTAGCTCTTATCCCTCTCCATAGTACTTACAGGGCACCTACCACCTGAGTATCTGAGCACTTTCCCTAGCCCAGCTCCACAGAGCCATTATCTCCACTTTACAGCTGCTGAACTGAAGCACCCAGATGCTATGGCCCAGATCCTGGGCAGGCACCCAGATCTTACTGAAATCAGCTGGGTCTAGCTGGCTTGCCGCTGCTCACACAAGGAGTCTATAGAAGTACAAGGACTTGAATGCAGTTCTCCTAAGTCCTGTGCTGCTGCCCAGACCACTTGGCCATCTTTCCTCCCTGTGCAATAAGGTCAAGTCTACACTACAAATTACACTGACCTAGCTACATTACTCCAGGCTATGACAAAAGTCATGTGCTGACTTAACCGCTGGTGTAGATGCATTTAGACCAATGGAAAAATTCTTCCATCAACCTAGTGACTGCCTCTCAGGGAGGTGGATTAATGACATTGGTGAAACCCCCCTTCTGGACAGAGGAAGCGTCTATGCTACAATGCTACAGTGGCACAGCTGCAGTGCCAAAGAGTCACTAGCAACCAGCTGAGGTTGTGTAAGAGAAACACTTGCGTGCCATGCCATGTCATGCCATGTCACTCATCCCTCCCACTCTCACTGACTCCACAGAGAAACCAGCTTCAACCTTGCAGACAGACCCACAGCATCTCCATAGCTCACACCGTAAGGCTGAGCCATGGCTCTGGCCCTGTATTTTCCCCTGGAGCTTGTCGCCTGTCCCAAGGCGTGCTATTCATTTTCCTGAGGATGGAGCTACCTGCTCCAACATCTGTATTCCACACCATCCTCCATTCCAAGCAGGCCTGTGGGTTCAGCCCGGTCAGCTTATCCCCCACTCAATATTCTTTATTGTAAAAAGCTGCTGACACACACAGTCCAGCTTCTTAACCTGCCAGCTAAGCAGATGAGACTCTGCAGTGGACTTGTCTTACACAAAGCCTGAAGGTCAACCTACTTGAGCATTGCCTGGCCAGCGGGGACGTGAGCTCTCAGCTGGGAATGCCCTGCCCTGCCCTAGCTCGCAGACCGGGGCCCTGCCTGCATTCACATCCCAAGCTATCTGTCTGGTGCTCAGAGCTTTAACCAGAAAGGATTTTGCAAATCACCTCCTCGAAATCAGCTTTCAGATCTCAGGGGAAAAACCAGGAGAAGGGCTCTGGACTTGGCCTCTGTTCAGCCCAAAGAGGATCCAAAGACCTTGTTTATCCAAACCAGATCTTGGATCTTTCAGTCAACATCAGTCTCCGGGAGCAACCATAACACAGGTTCATTCAGTGCCTCTGCCTCCTCCAACCTCGAGGCCCTGATCCTCCAGCCTGTGCTCCAGAACAGATTCTATTGATGTCGAAGTCTGTATGAGTTTTGCCATCAACCCCAATGAGTGCAAGTTTGATCCCTCAGTCCTTTCCCAGGCAAAGCTCTCACGGACTTCAGTGAGGTTCCAGACAGGAGGATTTGGCCTGAGGTTTCCACGCTGCGAAGAACCGCGTGGAGATTACGAGAGCCCTAGGGATCTACTCTCTTGAACGCAAGTAAAGCCATGGCCAACAGGAAATATGTCCTCAAAACAGGGCGCTCTAGCTGTTATTTCCAGCCATCCAGCAAGCTGCAGGCACATCCCATCCTGCTCTTTGTTGCTGCTCAGCATTATGTCTAAGAGTTGTGTTCTGGCTTTTTCTGGGTCAGCATTCCTCCAGTCCCAGGAAGCAAGAAACTGATACAGAATGAAACAGCAACAGAGCAGTCCGTGTTCTATGGGCCCAGACATGAATTAATTCAGCCGCGCAGCCCCTGCTGCCATATGGGTGAGTGTGACTAACTTCACTTCATGGATGCTGAAGCTGGGGCCCAGTAAGGTGAAGGGAATCACAGATCCCACAGCACTGGATGCCCAGGCTTGTGTTCAGTAGTGACAGTCCAAGCCCAAGTGTGAATGGAGATACCCAGAGCAAGGAGTGGCAGAAAATGGGCATTGTAAGGAAACCAGCCATTTAGTTTTCTCTTTCCTCTCGTGTTTTGCTCTAAGTAGATCCACACATAGAAGGACGGGCCCTAACCCAGGCTATGCCCTAGAGCTGGCCTGGAGCATCCTGGTGATACCATCATCAGATAAGGCAGGTGGAGAATGCTACAGGCCAAGGAAGGAATCCATCACCTGTGATCCACAGAGAAGCTCATCCAGCAAACAGCTGTAACAGATCCACAGTGTCCTAGGGCAGGGGAAAGGGCAGAACCCTTGAGATGTCTAAGGTCAGCTATGAACACACCAGCTGATTGCCCCTGGGTCTGTGCCATAAAAACATCTCAGACAATCCCACCAGGACAGGCTGCCACAAAGCAAACCCATCAAGCAGCCCCAGTGGGCTAGTGGCAGGCAGACCAGGGAGTGAAGAGCCATGTGGAGAAGGGTCATTCAAGGAATGAGCTGTGTAATCTATTAGCACTTTGCTGGGAATGCCCAATAACCACAGCTCGATGCCTGTTCTTGGCACACAAGGGACACCTCAGGCAGACCTGTCCCCTGTGTACAGCAAGGCAGACCTGTGCTCCTCAAGCCATGGGGATCCACCCCAGGGTTTCACCAGCTGAGTACCTGGGACAGATGCTGGGCCAAGGCGAGTGAATAGGAGAATCCAGGGTTGGGTTATCTCCACCAAGAGCATGTGGAGAAGCAACAAACGACTATCAACCCCAGAGCCATAAAAATTCCCTCTGCCATCAGTTCTGAGCCTGCACCAGCAGCACTGGGGGATCAAAGTGAAATGTTCCACAGGGCTCTCAGCGGAGCCATCAGACAGTCGCAGCCAGCCTTTCCCTCACCGGCAACCGCCACGGAGCCGGGGTTGTCCCCATGGCATGGTCCTTGCAGAAGCGAGCTAATCAGTGTGCCATATGGGGAAGGGAGGGCAGCAGAGAAAGGGCACCAAGAGACAGGATTAAACATTAACCCTTTGCAGACAGAGACAGGCGTCAGGGATCAGCCAGCACACAGTCCAGAGAAGTGAGTGTGAGCGAACGCCCCTCCAGGAGGCATGCCCCTGTCCTAGGTCACTGCTTTAAGGTACCACAAACAGTCCCACTATAATTATGTTCAGCCTTTAATTACAGGCTGGTCTTAATTAGGTGACTGACACCTCACAGGTCCCTTTGGTGGCTAGTAATAGCCATCCTTTTCATTTATCTGGTGCATTTCATTTAAACATCTCAAGGTGCCTTACAAAGCTGGGGGAGAACGATCACCCCCCTTTAACAAGCAGATAAGCTGAGGCACGGAGCAAGGCAGCGACTCAGCGACAAGAACCACGAGTCCTGACTCCCAGCCGCCTTCTCTAACCACTGGACACTGCTCCCTTCCACACCCTGGGCCCAGACAACTCTGGGTCACGCGCTCCGGAGCCACACACCCAGCCTGCTGTTCTTGGAAGGCCAGCGGGAGGTGCGAAGCCCGCTGCCCGGGCCAAGGCCCCGCGGTACATACCTGCCGCCTGCGTGTGTGCAGGGCATGTGCCAAGCAGCTCGGCGTGCTGCTCCCACCAGCCATGACAGGCTGGCCTCCAAAGGGTTAAGCTGAAGGTGCTTGTGTGTGGAGTGGGCTCTGGCTGGGCTCCCCTAGGCCAGGGGCCTGAAGCCAGCAGAGCTCAGCCTGAGCCAGCGTGCCCAGGCCCTGCAGCTGCTCCCTGGCTCCCACGCCTCGTCGCCTACCAGTGGGCGCCTGGCAGTGCCCTGCTCTCCTGCTGCCTCTCCCCGTCAGACAGCCGAGCAGGGGAGAAAAATGCCATAATTCATCAGCATTCCAATGTGGCTCACGTGCTTGGCGCCGCCAATGGCAGCTCCAGCCGGGCTGGCCTGGCCCTGCCTCCTCCCGCTCCTGGGAAACAGCCTTGGCAGGTCAGTGAGCTGCAGGCCTCAGCCACTCTCCATAGCAACAGGGGCAGGAGAAGGGGGGCAGTGTGGGGAAGAGCAGAACTCCTTCCCCATGGAGCTGCCATGGCCCCAGCACAGCGCCTGGGGTGGGCGTTTGTGGCTGGGGGCCGCGGTACCACCCAGAGCCCCAACTCCCCGGGGGCCCTGACCACCTTCTGCCACACAGCCCAGCTCCTGGAGTGCCGAGCCCCGCTGACATGACAGGGGCAGAGGGAGCATCGCCACCAGGTGCTGGCGATGGACAGACGCCAGCCCCACCGGGCAGATGCTGGTGGTGTGGAGCAGACGCTAGCCCCACTGGATGGATACTGGCCTCATTGGCCAGATGCTGATGGTGTGGGGAAGACGCTGGCCTCACTGAGCACATACTGATGGTATGGGGCAGATGCCAACCCCAATAGACAGATACCAGCCCCACTAGCAGTGAGCTGGCATCACTCCTCCGTTTGGTGCTCTGGGCTCTGAGACCCTTCAATGTTAGTCCAGTGGGCGCCGGGCCCGTGTTTGGTGACCACTGCAGAGTGTGTCGTGGAATGGGTGTAAAAGGATTGTTTACGGAGGCTGCTGGACACAGCCAGATGCTGTGGTGCCCTCTGCCTTGCCCGTTCATGCCGTCTGGGCTGCCTCGTGTTGCCATGCCGGGGCTCTAGTTATCCGTCGCCTTGCATCTGGTGCAGACATTGGCACCAGTGCAGCGAGGGTGTCAAATACTCCTGCCCTGAGGTGGGGGTTAAAGTCACTTGGTAGCAGGGTGCGATGTGGTATCCACCCCACAGGACTGGAGGGGGTTCAGGTGGCCAGGCAGGACTATTAACTCCACAGGCTGCACTTGGAGGAAGAGCCAGGGATCACAAGCAGGTTCAGCTGGGCAGGAACAGGCAGGGCCTCTAAAGCCAGGAAGCTAGAATCAGATGGGGAGGTGGGGGAGCAGTTACTGGGAAAGGGCAGGAAGTCACTCCTGAGAGGAGGGAACCTGGACTGGCAAACCCAGGGGGAGGAGGGCAGGAGGTTGAGCTGCGAATAGGAAGGAGTCCAGAGGAAGAGCAACTTGGCCTGGGAGTGAGCAGGACACTGTTGCTAGAGGTAGGGTCCCTGGGCTGGAACCCAGGGTAGAGGGCAGGTGGGCCCAGGTTCCCCTGCCAGCCACTGGAGGAGTGGCATGGTCAGAGCTGTGAAGGGAAGACTGCCATTTCGTCCAAGCCGGCTTCCGTATGGCAAGTAAACACGGGACCCAAAAAGTCATCTGTACCCTCCTGTGCCCCAGGCTGGTCCTAAGCTCTTGGGGCCTGGGCAAGGAGGTTGCAGCCCAGCAGGGGGACATTTTGCTCTGTTCTATTTATTTTGTTGCTCCTGTTAAACAAGCAGGGCCGCACAATGTGTCTGCGAGGAATGGGCTGTGTTAGAGCAGGACCTGCCGCCGGGTGTCCTTGCTAGACATTCAGCAGGGCAGGTTAGCTCGTTAGCTCCCAAAGTGACATTTCCCTTTACCGGGATCAGAAATAATTCCCAGGTACAGAGGAGTCAGTTTCTGTCACCTCCATCGCTGCAGAAGAATGAAGGAGACAGGACAGAACCCCGACGTGCTGGGTTGCTTCAGAACATACATTAATTGACTCCTTATTAGGCAGATGAGCTGGTCTTGGCCATGACTTTCCATCCAGGGGAATCCACCTACGTGCTCTCCAAGCCCAGAGAATGAAGGAAACGCACATGGCTACCTGTGGAACAAATGTGGCTCAATGGAAACAAAGCAGTTCCTACTCTGATGCCTTGCTTTTGGAGGGGTGGGCGGTTGACCCCCAGCATTTAGGGAGCTGAGCCAGGCTGGGGATGGGGAAGGAGAACCACATTAGGATGGAGCCACTCTGTTAATTGTGTATAATTGCTCTGGGGTAGGTAAGCCTATTAATCTGGGGTGGCCCAAGGAAGCATCTGCTGCCTTAGGGCCAGCTAGAAAATCTGGCATTGAAACTCACTCTGCTGCTACTCTGGGCTTTGGGGTAGAAGAAGAATCTGTCTGCAGCAGGGGTGGGCAAACTATGGCCCGCAGGCTGGATCCGGCCCATTAGGGCTTTGGATCCAGCCGGTGGGATTGCCACTCCCGTGGTGCTGCGGGCCTAAGGAAGGCTTCCTGCCTGCCCTGGCCCCACTCCGCTCCCAGAAGCGTCCGCATCACATCCCTGTGGCCCCTGGGGAAGGGGAGGGCATAGGGCTCTGCGTGCTGCCCTTGCTTGTGGGTACCACCCCTGAAGCTCCCATTGGCTGTGGTTCCCCATTCCCTGCCAATGGGAGCTGCGGGGGGCAGTGCCTGTAGGTAAGGGTAGTGCACAGAGCCCTCTGCCCCTACCCCTGCCAGGAGCCACAGGGATGTGGTGCGGACGTTCCAGGAGTGGGGCAGGGCCAGGACAGGCAAGGAGCCTGCCTTAGCCCTGCTGCGCCATGAGGGTGTCAATCCCATGGGCCTGATCCAAAGCCCTGATTGGCCGGATCCGGCCTGTGAGCCGTAGTTTGCCCAGCCCTGAGCTAATGGAATCTCATGGCCCAGCAGCTGTGGCCCTCTAGAACCTTTTCCTTTTGAACCGTCTCTCACCCTAGCCTCTTGAGTGCTTTGCAACCAGCTCAGTGGAGGGGCGAGGGCTCTGCAGTCTGCCAGCAGGACCCATTCCATCTCCTCCCTCCCCTACAAGGAGGGGATGGCTGGGGATCCTTCAAAGCTCTGTTAATGAGAATGGAGGGGGCCTCTTTTCCTCTTTATGTGTTTATTAAAGGGATAGGTGGAGGGAGACCACTGACCCCCTCTACTGAGAAAGGGCTTATTTAAGGGCTGCATCCTTGACATGAGTAGCCCTGTTTAAGCCATCTGGGCTATGTAAGTGCAGAATGGTGAGCTTGTGTAGGGCTGTTTGCCAGAGTGAAGCCTAACAAAGGCCTGCAGAGAGGGGGCTAGAGCCCTTGTTGCCGCCTGTTCGAATTCTGTCATTTCCCTGTCCCCGGGGTCTCGGACAGAAAAAGCACCATCCAACAGCACCAACTCTGATCCCCCCAGGGCAGGAGGTCCAAAACAGGGCCAGAGCAGCGGAGGCTTGCACCCCTGTTGCAATGGACCAGGCCAGCATAGCAGTGCAGAATTACTGGAGAACAAGGCTACTTCCCCTCCTGCCTCTGTTGCCCACCCAGCCTGCCCTTGGTCCCAGTCCATAAGGCTGGGGGCTTCCCTGGGCTGGGGATTCCTGAATCAGGCCCTTACAGCTCTGAAGGTGGGAGGTGAGGGATGCAAATTATTAAAAGGGGGGAGACTAGGGATGGTATGTTCTGTAGTGTTGATCTAAGGGCTAAATGAGTTGAAAGTGTTTCTAAATTCTGCCACTAACACTAAACCAACCCTCCTGAGGCTTGGGGTTTTATTAGCGAGGGTTGGTTCTGTTGTATTTTTGGTAAATACCCCAAAGCGTTCATTTTCAAGTGGAATGTGTATTGATTAAACACAAGGAAGAACAAGAAATTAAAAGACGCATTTATGCTGAAACTAGAATTGAGTGATTCTTCCAAAGAAACTTAAGTAAAACCTATCAAAGTTTCTTTTCTTTTGGAGACAAAATATCAGAGTTTCTTAATTTCATTAACAGCCTTTCTTTGTTGAAAAGGAAAGGGTTAATTTTACTGTCAGTCCTGATGTGTGAGGGGTATTCACTTCTCTGGTGTCTAACAAACAGACAGAGCCAAGGTGGAGGTGAGAGAGGATAGAAAAGGCAGAGGAAGTCCAGATTTTGTTGATGTGTTTGGAACACTGGACTGCTGGTCAGTCACAAATGGATGCTTTGGCTCGCAGGCCAACCAGGACATATGGTGCTTGGACCCAAGCTCATGTTCTGTTCAGGGATGTGACTCATCTGGTTGGATCTTTTCTCCTTAGACAGGGCAGGGCTGTGGCCATCTCAGCTCGCTGTGCTGATGCAGTTCCATGGATTTCAGAATCTGATGAAAGGCCAAGAGAGTGGAAAGATGGGCTGGGGGAAAGAAGTGGGGCAAAAAGTCACACAACAGAAAAGGGAGACAGATCAGCATCTTTACGTGCCTTTGGGGTGCTGGCAGTGAGTGTCCTGCTGTGGACTGGATGTCATGGTGATATGATGACTTTCAGCAATCATGGGTGGAAAACAAAGGAACAAGAGGAAGGGTTGCTGATTGTCCTTTCAGGAAGCGAGTCCTTTCATCCGGTCTGCTCTTTCCATAGGGTTGGGGCAGAGAACTCGAGCTGGGATGCTGAGATGGGCTAAGAGAAGAGCACTGGGATGTGTTGGGAGAAGATGGCATATAGTTTTCACAAGTCTTTTTTTAACACCCCTCACCCAAAAGGGAAGAAGCAGGTGGCATAGTTCATCACCTCAGTATTTGGTCCACCAGTTAGGCCTCATACCCGACACACCAGTTTTGGTTCCTTAATTTCCAGTTCCACATCTTCTGTTTTTTCCCGAACAGGCTTTCAACAGTCCCCAAATCAGATCAATAGGCTCTGTTTGTTTGGATTAATCCAGTTGCTCAGTCCGACTTGCATTGTTTAAAGCATTTACTACTGAAAACAATGTACCCTATTGTCATAAGTAGATAGGTAAGGTAAGGGTTAATTTTCTTTTGCCTGTAAAGGGTGAACAAAGGGACCTAACACCTGACCAGAGGACCAATCAGAGAACTGGATTGTTTAAAAGTCAGGGGCGGGAATTTGTATACTCGGGGTCTTTGTTGTTTCCTCGGCTGTGG
>NC_133791.1:22562607-22567214 GCF_003597395.2 Chelonoidis abingdonii
CTATATTCCATGAGTCTTGGTTATTGTAGGTTATTGTAACATTTTATAAACTGTCACATACTTTTCATGATTGAATTTAGGGTAAATTTTTAGGAGTAATAATCACAGGGGTGCGGACTCAATGTATCCTTGTAAGGGAGGGACAACAGACATGGCTCATGTTAGATCCTCCTCATCCACTCTTCTCTTCTACTTTTATGTCCCTATGTTCCTCTGCTCCCTCTCCCCTGACATACACGCTGTTTGAGAATGGCTCTCTGACCGCACACCAAGAAATAAAGCGAATTTTCATAATTCTTACCTAACAAAGCCAAAAGTGCCTATTGCAATCATCTGCTCTGACCTCCTGCATAACATAGACCCTAGGACTTTCCTGAATTAATTCCTGTTTGAACTAGAGCAGATCTTTTGGAAAAACATCCAATCTTGATTTAAAAATTCCAAGTGATGGAGAATCCACCACAGCCCTTGGCAAGTTGTTCCAATGGTTAAAAACATGCCCCGTATTTCTAACATCAACTTCCAGCCATTGGCTCTTTTTAGACCTTTGTCTGCTAGATTGATGAGCCCTTTATTATCAAATTGCTCTTGCCCATTTAGGTACTTCTAGGCTGTGATCAAATCACCCCTTAACCTTTTTTCATAGGCTAAATGAATTGATCTACTGGTTTCAAATCCTTTAATCATTCTCCTGGCTCTTCTCTGAACCGTCTCCAGTCCTTGACTCACGGGCACTAGGGCAGTGTTCCAGTCGTAGTTGCATCTGTGCCAAATCCAGAAGTAATATAACTTTCAGGGTGATATTTACAAAGCTGCCTGGGAGATCTGGTTGCCCAGTCCTCATACATTTTAATTTGAAAATCTCTGCCCCAAGCTTGGAAGATCCCAGGGCTCCACCACCAAATTCTTTAAAACTTTTAGGCAAGAGACTATTCTCTTATGAAGCAGAGTCTTTCCTGGAGCTTGAGGGAAAGGTATTCTCCCTGGGAGCTGCAGCAAGCAACCATCACCCTGATACACAGGGTGAGCAAACCCTTAGATGCTTGGGGATCCTTCCAACAGATGACTCCTTTAAATGGAGATATTAACATTTATGTTAAACTATCAGCGACAACAGAGACTGGACTCAACCGATACACAGAGATTAGACAGGCATCATTAGTGGGCAGTGCTCTGATAGTTCATGATGTGCAATTGAGGGCCAGATATTTTGAAGAGATCCTGCACCCTACAGATCCCATTGATAACGATGGAGAATCCCCATAGAGAACAATGGGAGCTACTGCATGCTGAGCTCTTGAAATTTGCCCCTAAACAGCATCTGCTTGGTCCAATAAAGGAAACAGAAGCTTGTTGCATTATTGTTTGTTACAGAGAGGGCCGGGTTATTCGCACTATACATTTGTCCCCAGTTTTAGAAAACAAATGAATGTCTTACACTTTGCCCCAGGAATTAGTGTTCTAATGGCCTCCTCACTAAAGAAATACTTTGTGCACAGGTAATGTCTGTTGCCACCACTTTTATTTGCTTTAGCAATAGATCCGCGAGCCAGAAAAATGAGACCTAATGTGAACGTAACCTATGCTAACAGTGCGGCTTTGTCCCTCTTTACTGCCTAGCCCATGTGTGCAGGTTTATGAGTCTGCTACTACCATTCAATTCACAAGCCTGGAGGTTCTGTGTAAGTGGCAGAGGCTTATGATTTTTTGATCTAGATGTCTTGGATTCAGTTTTCACAGTGGACTCAAGGAGTGGCATCGTTAGGTGAATATTGCAGGACCCCAACTTGAAACCACAAAACACAAAACAGTTTTCCACATCAGTGGGATTTAAGCATGTGCTTAAGTGCTTTGCTGATTCAGAACCTGGGGGAACCCAGCATTAGTATTCAGGCAAGACTTGTTGGGAAGCTAATCTGAGAATAATTGCTGCTGGAATAACGGAAGACACGATTCATTCAATGAAATTACACAATGGCAAATTCAAAATAGAAAAAAGGATTTTTTTTTCACACTATGTGTAATTAGACTGTGGAACTCATTGCCACGGGGAGTTGTTGAAGCCAAGGACTTAGCAATGTTCAAAAAGTGATTGAACATATATGTGGATAACAAGAATACCCAGTGATGTCATCATTAAAACTAACAAAAATGTTGGAAGGGACAGTCAACCTTATCCTACAGGGTTTAAGATGATCTATAACAATCAAAGGTCTGTATGAGACTTAATGTGGAGGCAGATTTTCCCACAACTGTTACTGCAGGGTTTTTACATCTTCCTCAGAAGCAACTGGTGGTAGCTGCTATCAGAAACTGGACACTGGAGTGAATGGACCTCAGGTCTGATCCTGCCTGGCAATTTCTATTTTCATTGAATTAAATGGAAAATAGATTGTCCATTTTAAATTGTCCAGAGCAAATCTGTAGACTGAGAGAAAGGACTAGCCATACACTTTAACAGATTCTTTTAAAGAGGAACATACTAGGAGAATGGACTTTATTAAGAAAATGAGGTAACTATTTCACTCCAATTACTGAACTTAAGCTTCAGGCTTCAGAGGGCTGAAATAATTAGCAAAGCAGCTTGGCAGAAAATGGCATAAAATATTACACTGACCTTCTTTGAGACTGGAAAGTTTATTGCACTGAATAATACCAGAAACAGGAGACCTCACACTTTCTCCTTAAACATATGTTTCCACAGGAAAATAATTGTAAAAGTCATTGAATAACTGACTCAAGCCAGATCCTGCTGACAGTAAGGTCCAAGACAGTGACAGGACAGAGACAGTGAGGCCAGATCCTTAAAGGTATTTGAGCACCTGATTCCCCTTAAAATCAATGGGACATAGGAGCCTAAATACCTTTGAAGTCTGGGCCTGAATCCTGAACTACACAAGTACCTTCATTTGGGGGAGCCATCCCAGTGGAGCTGCACCCATGGACCCCAGCTACAGAATCTGGCACGGGATGTGGTATTGCCCTCCCACATGTTACCAACAATAGAATGGTAAGAAGAAACGGTCCTCAGTGGGTGTCAATGGATACTCTGGTGACACCAATCCACAGCATAGAGAACAAGCTCGGAGCTAGGAACCAATCTGAGAGAATACAGGGCCCTCGACCCCCAGTCTTCTGCACTAGCCCCCTACAGACACTGCTTGAAAGTGGGGTATGGATGCAAATGTGGGGCACCCCATCTGTTGTCTGTGGAGTCTAGCAAAGATCCCCAGCAGGTCCGTGGGCACAGTGGGCAGAGCTATGGTTCCCATGTGGCATTTCAGTGACATATTTTTATTTATAATTTTGGTTTCTTTCTTTGGCTAAAAATTGAGATGAGTGATAGCTCGGCAGGGTGCATGTGCCTTTCCCACCAGTGTCAATTCAAGACCTATCACCTATGGTAGTGTAAGCAGAGTCAGGATGAGCTGTACCCTGACATCTGGCGGTGAAGTATGGGAAGTGTGGAAAGAATGTCTGGAATGCAAAATCTCAAATATTTGCATAGAAGCAGAGAATAACGATTCTAAGCAAGCAAAACAGCCCAAGGAAAGCCTCGCTTCCCCTAATTAATTCCGAAATTTCAACCAGGTACCGATAACATATCACCCCGAGAAACACAGGCTAGATACAGAACGGATTTGCTGAATCACACACCAGGACTCTAAATGCAGCTAACTTTCAGCAATGATACACAGATTACTCTACGGCAGGCGTGGGGGTAAGTGTCCACCATGGTGAGGAAAAGCGCCTCGGCCCCCGAACAGTCTACAAAGCTTTGGGATACCGAACTTAAGGAAATTCCGCTCCATCCCCAGACATTAACAGACTCTGCCAAAAACGTACGACCCCAATTATCCCAAGTCCCAGCCAAATCAACATAAAAAACGCTGCTTTAACCATGTTTAATTACAAAAATACCATCCAGAGGTCTCCATGGCTCAGGTTGGCTACCGTGGGAGGGCTGGGAGGGAATTCTCGAACAAAAACTCCTGCGTTGGGAGAACGATGCGTTCCCTTCAACTGCCTCCCGCCTCCCCCTCCCATCCGCAAATCTCACACAGCTAAAAAACTCCACCCAATCCCACGGACAAGGAGTGGGTCGACCCCCCCGTAAAAAGCATCAGCACATAGAAGCGGCAGTTTTCGGGCCCCGGCTCGGACCTTCCTTTCTCTTTGGTGTCGGTAGGCTTATCTGAGCCCTAACTTCACTCGCCTAGGACGATCCTGCGGGCCTGCCTCCATCATAGCCTTGAAATTTAAACTAGTTCAATTCGCTTGGACGGATCTGTACACGACAACCACTCTCCCATATACAATCAATCCCCACTCCCGTTAGTCCAAGCGATCTTTCTTTGATTCTCGGGAGACTGCATTGTTACTGTGCTGACGAGCTCGCGTGCACTTGCTGTGAGCTCTCATGGGCCAATACAGAAATGAAATCAAGAGGTCCGGGGCTTTCTTGTCATCTGCCAGTGCATCGGATCAATGGCGTCCAGCGGTCATAGGCTCACGTGGTACTGGCCCCAGAGCCAATACCGCCTGATGCTTCGGCCACAACACCCAATCCATAGGAATACGATGATCAGTGCACTCCGGGCGGGGAA
>NC_133791.1:22574319-22602548 GCF_003597395.2 Chelonoidis abingdonii
GGGAGGAGTACAGAAACTGGTTTAAAGAGCCCTTTATATCGATATAAAGGGCCTCGTTGTGTGGACGGGTGCAGCGTTAAATCGGTTTAACTCTGCTAAAATCGGTATAAACGCGTAGTATAGACCAGGTCTCAGTGTGTGCCCTCTGAGCCTCCAGAAGGGTTGCTACACAGAGAGTAGGGTAGGGTAGCTGACTTGAGACCATGTGCAACCTGGCCCTGGCTGGGAGCAAACCCGTCTGGATTTTCCATCTGTCTCTGTCGCTGAGTGTGGGGGCTGAGGCATTGCCCAGCCCAGCAGTGAATTAGGAGGCGACCTGGGGCCTGAACTGCTGCACTCCAGAGAGAGATGGGGGTCTGCTGCCCCTGAGCAGGGATCTGGAAAGGGAAGACTCTGCTTGGAGCAAATGCTGCTCCGGGGCTGGGTCTGAGAAGCGCTGTAGAGCTGGGAAGCCAGGGGCAGGGATGGGGAACGTCTGCGGTGGTGCAGCTGGGAGGGCAGAGAGGTAACTATAAGTGAGAAGGGGCCAGGGGAAGGGCCGATGGGCAATGGGTAGGAGACCTGGGGCAAGATGATGAGGCAGGCTAGGGCGATGATGACAGGGCGCCATCTCCCTGTGGCATCCGATGCTTGGCCATCCTTATGCCCAAGCCCCCCAGTGTCGTCTGTGCATGCCGGCAGAATCCTTCCCTTGGGACCTTCCTTTTCAGGCAGAAAGGGGCAAACCGTCGCCATGGGAGCACAGTCCTTACAGGCACAATGGGCGGGCCCAGAACATAGTGGGGTGATGGGAGGAGCTAAGGGCTGCGGGGACCCTGAGCTTGAACCCCCTCATATTCTGCTTACAGCTGGTCTCATTCACCCTGGCTCCCACAATGGCCCCCAGGGGCTGGGAACAGCGGGAATGTGGAGGTGCTGTAGTCAGACCCCCTTCCTCCTAGCCACCGTGTGGGGAGACCCCCAAGCAGGGAGCAGCCCCGGCTCCTGGCCCCCATGGCTCAGGCTGCAGATTCATTCCCAGAGTGCGGCTCATGCAGACAGCTCTAAGCAAGAGGCACATTTGGTGGCCTTAGGTCTGGATCCAATGCCTGGACCTGAACCCTCCTGCCCTCTGCACCCCAGCTGGGCTCCCCTGATGCCCATCCCCCAGCCAGACTCCTCCTCCAAACCAGAACAGGCTGCTGGTCACTGCTGCTGCTGTGGTGTCTAGGCTACTGGGGGAGCAGGTGGCGAGGGGGTGGTGAGCCCTGCGGATGCCCATCTAGCTCACCTATGCCCCTGGGCCCTTGCCGCACCCTGGCCCAGTGGGAGAGGCCAAGTACCTCCCCTCCATGCTAGAAACCCCACTGTCTCCTTCCCTGACCCAGGGGAGAAGCCGATGTGACATATGCTGAGGGAAACAAAATTCATGCAAACGCTTCTCAGGCTCATGTAAATGCCATTAAGCATTCAGAGCACAGGGTCCCTGCGGTGGGCTATGGGAAATACGCCCAGGAGGGGAAGCCAGGAGACAGGGAGACAGCGGACTGCAAGTGGCTGCCCAGACCCTCCAGCGGAGACACGTGCCCAACAAGGCAGACTGGAACAGGCAGGAACATGGCCAAGACATAGGAATTGTTATTCCTGAAAACAGACTTCAAGCCCTGCGAGCTTGGCACTGATGAAAGTGAGAGGCTAATAGCACCGGCTTTAATCTACCCTTTACACTGCTCTGTTGATGCCCCTCAATCCCGACCCGCAGCCCCCCTGCAACCCGAGTGCTGGGCTCTAACCTACCAAGGCTGGGCTCAACCAGTACTAGAATAGAAACACCAGTGAATTCCCCACTCCCAGCCAACACAAAGCATCTATTTCTACCCCTGCAGCTTCACCAGGGACCAGATCATCACACCAGCATAGCACAAGGCTGAATGCTGCCAGCCAGGGTAACCTGGGGGGTACAAGATGTTTTCATGGCACATTGGCAGCCGCTCAGGGCTGGAATGTGAGAAGCAGCCCCAATCAGGGGTGGGGGGAGGATTAGTGGGCAGAGTGCAAGTGAGTTGGAAAAAAAAGACAAAATACATATTAGCCACATGATTAGCCCCACTGGGAGTAAGAGGTTCTTTGCAGATCTTTCCCTTCACCCGATGCCATCGTGCTCCCCTTAGGACATAACCTCAGTGCCCAAAGTGGAATTATCTCCCAAATTCCCGCTGCAAATTTAACAGGATACAAGATTCTCCTTCATGTCCTACAGCTGAGTGGTGCTGTTATGCACTGCCATAAAGCTGCCATGCTCCACCCCAGAGGTGGCTGCATTTCAGCATCAATTTCTAGCTGTACATTTTGCAAAGATCTTTGGAATAAAATGAACTCTAGGAATTTTACTGATGGTCAGAGAGGGACAGGTGGCCAGACAGACCCATGGAACTCAACGAGACTGGCATGAAAAATAAATGGTTTCTGAAGAACTCCAAGATCTGCAAGTCAGATAGAGCAGAGGTGAGCTACGCGAGTTCCCCGCAGTAATTACAGCCTTGCCAGCCCTTTGAAGAGCGCTCAGAGAGGAACAATTCTCTTTGAGAGTGGAGGAGTCAGGGAACATCAAGCACTTCTCAGAGTTGGGGAGAGTTGGGACTGTCAGTGTTAGGTAATTACAGTCTGTCATGACAGGCCACTGCTGCTCCGTTATCCCTCATTAAGGGCTGCTGCTGGGCATGAGCCACTGCCATTGGAACAGCTGTGCTTCAGTTGCTGGGGGCCGAGATCAAAGGTGTGGAGGTGACAGACATCTGGGAAGCAAGGCCCTCAAGGGTGTAGGCATGTCAGTCAGGGTCACCCATTTTTCTATTGCTGCTCCGGCCTCAGACATCCTAGATTCTGTTCCTTGCTCCTAAATCACAGAGAACTAATCACAGTCACAGAGCTCCTCTCACCCCCAGTCCCTTTGCAAAGGAATTGTTTCCTTGCAGAAAATGCAGCCACCTCTGAGGTGAGTGGGTCAGTTTTGTGTGACAGCAACACAGTCCAGTTCTGTGTTCTGTTGAATCTACAGGGAGAACTGGTTCTGCCAAAGCAGACAAAGCTCCAAGAAGAGCCAATGGCTGGAGGCTGAAGCTAGACAGATTCAGACTGGCAAGAAGGCGTACATTTTTAGTGATGAAGGTAATTAACCACTGGTCGTGGTGGATTCTTCATCACTGGCTATTTTTAAATCCAGACTGGATGGACTTGTACAAGAGTTGTCCTAGTTCAGACAGAAGCTGACTCAGGGCAGGTACCAGAGGCCAGATGAGATGATCACAGTGGCCCCTTCGGGACTTACAGTCTGTCTCTGTGACCCAGGGGCATAGGCCCAACCCAGCGTGAGCAGGTTTGACCCCAGCATCTAAAAGCAGGAGCCTCAACCACAAGAAGGGCTTTAGCTGAAAGCTGCAGCCAAAGAATAGACCTCGTAGGTGGACCAGCCGCTCTCGGGCGCCAAAGAGCCATGCTCTCCTAGTTCAAACAGGGTCCCATCATGGGCATAGCAAGCCATGCAGGGAGGCACGATTCCAGGACCTCTGGCTAATTGGGTGCATCATATTCAGCCAAAACAATCCAAGGGCTTTACCTCTCCCATCCCCTGTCTTCCCATCTCCCTCCCACCCCTTCACACACACACACTGGGTAATTTCCAATTGAGGGTGAAGGCCCCTAAATCCCCAGTTTCTCACCTATTCCCCCATGTGTCCAATCACCAACTCACCCAGGTGCCTGCCTTGCTGATGATATCCTTCCACTGGCCAGTCTGTGGCTTCAATTTTCAAGGCTGGCAACTGGCTATTTCTCATCCACCGCCACCAATAACAGAACAAAGGAGCCATATGGACCCAACCCTCTGACCAGCAGGGATGTAAATATTGTAGGCCCTACCCAAACCGAAGGCCTGCGTGGCAGATGCAACTGGCCTTATGCCTCTGCTCCCTCCAGGCAGAGACGTGTTCTTGTCCAGCTCCTGGTGGAATTAACAGCTCCTGCCTGACAATTGGGCAGCTTGACTCTAGACGGGGCAGAGTACAAAGCACAAAGATGGCTCCTGAACGCGAATCCCACATCTCCGTCATACCTGGTTTTATCTTTAACCCAAATTTCCCAAATCAAATCAAAGAGAGGAACCCCCAAAATCCTGGGCTGGAGTCAGGTCTCCTTCATCCCCATGTAAATCAGGACTGAGAACGCTGGAGCCCTGGAGTTGTAAATGCAGTTTGTGAGATCAAGAGCCAGCCCTCCTGATTCTAACATATTCGGGAAATCATGGGATGCAGGGTTTTAGATGGGACAGGCTGGTTCCCAAATTCCTGCTTACAGGAAGCCGGGGAAAAGGCACCAAACTAGTCATGGAGGGGCAAACTGGGTTGGAAGAAGCACCAGCCATCCCCACCTGCCTGCACGATGTGGGAGGTTGGGGGATGGTGCTCAGATGTCTGAGGAGTCCAATAATGAACAATCTGGGGCATCTGTATAGATGCAGGAAGGAAGCCAAGACCTTTGTAGCAGATGCCTGGGTGGCGGGGCCCGTTGCCTGGGTGATCTGGGTGGGGGCATGATGCCTAAAATTCACAGGCAAAGCCATGGTGAACCCCACAAAGTGGTGCTGCTGGGGCAAGGAACAAGCCATGCTCAGCAGCTTCTCCCCCACCCCCGACCCTGTGTGGATGTGAGCTTACTCACTGGCGATGTGGAGGAGCTAATGGGGGTACAATGACCCTCCTCCCCCTGCCACCTTTACTAGGCCTCCCAGGATCTGGCCGCCCTTGGTACCAGGCAGTGGATGGGAGCTGGCCAGGCTGCATACATCGCCAGAGCCCTGAGACAGGCCCAGATCCTTGGCCGGTGCAAATCAGTGCAGCTCCCCGGGAATCAGTTCACAGAAGCCAAGGATCTGCCTAGAATCATAGGATCATAGAATATCAGGGTTGCAAGGGACCTCAGGAGGTATCTAGTCCAACCCCCTGCTCAAAGCAGAACCAACCCCAACTAAATCATCTCAGCCAGGGCTTGGTCAAGCCTGACCTTGAAAACCTCTAAGGAAGGAGATTCCACCACCTCCCTAGGGAACGCATTCCAGTGCTTTACCACCCTCTTAATGAAAAGGTTTTTCCTAATATCCAACCTAAACCTCCCCCACTGCAACTTGAGACCATTACTCCTTGTTCTGTCATCTGCTACCACTGAGAACAGCCTAGATCCATCCTCTTTGGAACCCCCCGTCAGGTAGTTGAAGGCTGCTATCAAATCCCCCCTCATTCTTCTCTCCTGCAGGCTAAATAATCCCAGTTCCCTCAGCTTCTCCTCATAAATCATATGCTCCAGCCCCCTAATGATTTTTGTTGCCCTCCGCTGGACTCTTTCCAATTTTTCCACATCCTTCTTGTAGTGTGGGGCTGTAGCAAGGTGGATCCCTGCTCCGGCCCTGAAGGGGTTAAAAACAGCCCAGGGAAGGGGCCGGAGCTGGAGAAAGCAGTTTTTAAGCTGGGCTGATTGGGGAAGTGGCTGCAGCTGGGGCCACGCCCCAAACTGAGCCACAGGTCCTTATAAAAGGGCAGAGAAGTCAGGACTCCAGAGAGTCTTCCTCTGCCTGTAGAGGGAGAAGGGCCTGGTTGGCAAGAACCAGAGCAGGTACCTAGGGTAAAGCAGTACTGGGGAAAGGCAGAGGAGCTGGGGAGCCCCTGCCTGGAAAACCCCAGGCTGCAGCCTAGAATTAGGCCAAGAGGTACTGGAATTGTAGGGTGCAACCCAGGGGTAGGCCAAGGAGCAGGTCCAAACCCCTTTGCTGATGATGAGTGGCTGATACTGCAGTCTGCCCCAGGGTGTGGGGCTAGACAATGACTGGCAGTAGCCAAGACACTGAAGCAAAGTGGGGATAGAGGGTAGGGGGTTCCCAGGGGGGAACCCCTAAGAGAGAAAGGGGTTACTGCCAGGGGGGCAGAACCCCATGTAAAAGGAGCACCGGGGTCCAGGGAGGGACACGGGGCCAGTAGCAGAAGCTGGAAGGTGGATCACCGGCCTGCAGAGGGAGCTCCAGCTGCAAATTTGAGCTAATTCCCGAAGTGACCAGCAGGAGGTGCCGCAGGGGTGAGTGCTCGCCAGTCTACAGGGGCCCAAAACTGGACACAGTACTCCAGATGAGGCCTCACCAGTGTCGAATAGAGGGGAATGATCACGTCCCTCGATCTGCTGGCAATGCCCCTACTTATACAGCCCAAAATGCCGTTAACCTTCTTGGCAACAAGGGCACACTGTTGACTCATATCCAGCTTCTCGTTCACTGAAACCCCTAGGTCCTTTTCTGCAGAACTGCTGCCCAGCCATTCGATCCCTAGTCTGTAACAATGAATGGGATTCTTCCATCCTAAGTGCAGGACTCTGCACTTGTCCTTGTAGAACCTCATCAGGTTTCTTTTGGCTCAATCCTCTAATTTGTCCAGGTCCCTCTGTATTCCTATCCCTACCCTCCAGCGTATCTACCACTCCTCCCAGTTTAGTGTCCTCTGCAAACTTGCTGAGGGTGCAGTCCACGCCATCCTCCAGATCATTAATGAAGATATTGAACAAAATTGGCCCCAGGACTGACCCTTGGGGCACTCCACTTGATACCAGCTGTCAACTAGACATAGAGCCGTTGATCACTACCCGTTGAGCCCAACGTTCTAGCCAGCTTTCTATCCACCTTACAGTCCATTCATCCAGCCCATATTTCTTTAACTTGCTGGCAAGAATACTGTGGGAGACCGTGTCAAAAGCTTTCCTAAAGTCAAGGAATAACACATCCACTGCTTTCCCCTCATCCACAGAGCCAGTTATCTCCTCATAGAAGGCAATCAGTTGGTTAGGCATGACTTGCCCTTGGTGAATCCATGCTGACTGTTCCTGCTTCAGAATTGATTCCTTGAGGACCTGCTCCATGACTTTTTCAGGGGCTGAGATGAGGCTGACTGGCCTGTTGTTCCCCGGATCCTCCTCCTTCCCTTTTTTAAAGATGGGCACTTACATTAGCCTTTCTCCAGTCATCTGGGACCTCCTTGATCACCATGAGTTTTCAAAGATAATGGCCAATGGCTCTGCAATCACAGGGCTGAGCCAGGGCCTGCCATGTCTCAGTGGGTCCCTGCTGCCATCCTCGACTGGACTGGCGAGCAGGTATCATCTTTCCTCAATGACTCCAGGTCCAAGGGCTTTTCAGGACACCCTGAGTTTGGGCAATGCTCCCCTCCCAGCAGCAGCCATTCCTGGTCACAGGCTGTGGTGCAGTAACAGGTAGGAATTGTGTTTGGGGCACTGAGCCCAGCAGGGGGCACCCCGCACCTCTGGGGAGCCCGAGGAGATGTACACAGTGCAAAAAAATGCTCATGGCAGCACAGGCTCAGAGCCTGGGTCACCTGCCGCCTGCTCACGTGCTGGGGCTGGAAAACTGTAGTGTAAGGCTGAGCCCTGTGTGCTGAGGCCCAGCAAGGGGGTGGGCCTAAGAGTGCAGCTCCAGCCCAAGCCCGGACGTTTCACGGCTAGTTTTAGCCCTGTAGCACAGGCCGGAGCCAGCTGGCCAGGCTCTGCGACTCATGGACAGTTTTCGTTTTGCAGGGTAGACGTTCCCTATAGCTCCTCTGGATAAGGGCAAGCCCTGGAAGTGGAGGGCCCAAGGACACTTATTGCTTTGATGGCTAGTGGGTTATTACTTTGCTGGAAGCTTGCTGCTGTGGATGAGGAGGATGGTCTTGCATTAAGGTGCTGCGCTGGGCGCAGGCGATCTGGGATCAATCCTGGCTCTGCCACAACCCCTGTGTGTGACTTGGACAAGTCCCTTTTTCTCTCTCTGTCTCAGTTCCTCTATCGGTGAAATGGGACTAATAACATTGCCCTTGACTACTGCGATCGTGAGCTCTGGGGCAGGCTCTCTCGCTCTCTGCAGCACCCTGAACAATGGGACCCCGACCTCAGCTGGAGACTCTAAGTGCTATTGAAGCTGTTACACTGGTCTGAACAGGAGACCTCCAGAGTGAAAAGAAGCAGCTGTTACAGTTTGAGCTAAAGAGGCCAGGTCTCCAGCTGGGGTGGTCCTGTCATGGTGGTTGCAGTGTTCCCTGCACTGGGCAGGTGAGAGGGACCCACGCTACAAATGCCATGGGAACTGGCCCCTCTTATTGGATGCAGCAGCATGTTATTGGCTCCCATCACATCTGTGTGATTGTATCTCAGGGGGCAGCAGTTTGGTCCCAGCCCAGCGTCCCTGGCATGGCATTGTCTCCCATAGCAAGCATGCCACTTTCTGGGAGGTGGTGGAATCTCCATCCTTAGTGGTTTTTAAGGTCAGTCTTGACAAAGCCCTGGCTAGGATGATTTAGTTGGGGTTGGTCCTGCTTTGAGCAGGGGGTTGGACTAGATCCCCTCCAACCCTGATATTCTATGATTCTATGGGTTCCCACCTCCTATCTCGTGTATGATGCCAGCTGGATTTTAAGGGACTATGTGCACGATGCAGCCAAGTCCCCCTGACTCTTTGGGAAGTTTTACACACTTGCCAGCATGGCCCAGTTTGTCCTAGTGGGGTTAATACTCCAAGCACAAAAGCAGGAGCTCAGGCAGCACTGGCATCTCAGCTGCTCCAGCCCAGGGCCTTGCAGTCACTGGGGGATTGCTCCAGTTACAGCCACTGGTGCAACTCTGCAGAGCAGAGCAGGGCATGGGCCCAGCGCAGTATCCCTGCGGCACGCTCCGCTGCTCGCCTCCCCCGGCCCCCTGCCGTGGCCACTCAGGAGGTCAGGGTGCCCCGCCTGTGTCAGCAGAGGGAGAGGGAGAGGTGGCTAGCTAAGGAGTTGTGCTGCCCTCTGCTGGCGATGCTCCAGCATTGCATCAATGCACATCATTTGTGGTTAGAGCCCTGTGTGGCACTATTTTTTTTTTTTTAATCCCACTCCTGTCCCGCCCTGCAATACCCCATCCCCCGCATTCTCTCCTGCATTTTGATCCCACTCCCACCCTTAGAGCCTGCAAATCCCGCAACAGACAGATGCCCCTATGCTGCTGAAAACCAAACAAAATAGGGTTAACCACAAAACAAACCTTGCTTAAACCATGTGAAATATTTGAACTCCTGTTATAAAAGACATGAAATCTCTTTCTATCCCTCATTCAAATTTAATTATTAAAACTTTTATTAGAAAAAAAAAGAACGTATTTTACATTGCTGAAATTCTATTTATGACAAACAGTGTATATCACACGGAACAGCCAAACAAATTACACTACAGTTTTGCCTTAAAAGGTGCAGATTTTTTTAAACGATTATAAACCTTAAGTTGCTTTTAAAAAACCTGGAATTTTTTAAACCACTTAAGCACCGTTTTTAGAACTTTGACACACCAGTCAAGTGATTTATGTCTGGATATTACTGCTTTTTGGAGAACATTTAAAAGAAAATCTGCTCACAGCACTGGCTGCCAGCTAGTAGAAAGCGACGGTCTGCATGTACACGACATCACAGGACAACAAAACCCGTGTGTGTGATTCTCTGCCTGAGCCTGCGTACCACGCCGGATTCAAAACCAGGGAGCTAAACATGGGTATGAAAGAGAGGTGCAGGCAAAATAATTTGCAATTCCCCAGATAGGCTGCTCTTGGTGAACTGATGGAGATTTAGTGTTTTAAACAAGGTTTTTAAAATGTTTAAGAAGCTTCATTTAAAATTAAATTAAAATGCAGATCTCATCAGTTTAGTGTGATCCTTGCCCTTGCTTTTCCTTGCTGAGTTTTCCAATGTCTGGAACGGATTTGGATACTTTAAGCTGCACCCAGGCTTCTGAGTGATCACTTGTTACCCGGCTCCGAGAGAGACAGAGGACAGATTTCATGTGTGAAAAGACCTGTTCACACAGGTATGTGGATCTGAATGCTGAAAGCATTGCCAACGCATTTTCTTCAAACAGTTAAATTTCCCTGGCAGGGATGTCCAGCAGGTCAGAACAGAGGCCCCACGATCTCTCTCGGTAGCTTCAAGTGCACTCTGCAGATCTCCAAACTTTGATGCCCACAATTCTGAGCTTTTTCACGGAATGAGCTGCATTGTGAAATCTTCAACCCCCAGCCACTGAAATACAGACAAATCCAAGTCACTTTTGTTGAACTTTTCAGGTTTAATTAGAAAAGAAATCATTGGGCCAAATCACTGGAAATCTTGAAATCTGTCAGAAAATTCTGATTCCAGTAGTTGCATGTACATTCTAATCTCAACGTCAAACACAGTGCGCTGTTCCATGTGGCGTGATAGCGATGTAAGCAGCAAATTAGGACTTAAAAATATCCCAGGACAGTGGTGCTGGAACAATATTTACAGTTGGGGTGTTGATCTGCACCCCCTCTTGTCCTGTCTGCACCCCTCTCTGCCCCAGGCTGGCAGCAGAGTCCCCTGGACCAGCAGACAGGACCTGAGGCTGGCAGCGGGCTGAGCGGGGCCAGCAGATGGAACCCCGCTGGCAAGGGGCTGGCAAGGAACCAGGGCAGGAAAAATAAGTCTCCTTAAGCATATCTGGACTAAGCATCTAGTATTGCAGAAATAGTAAGTAATAGCAAAGAAATGCATTAGATTATCTTTTATTTTGGCTTGTGAATTTTCCCTGTGCTAAGAGGGAGGTTTATCCCTGCTTTTGCAACTTTAAAGTTTTGCCTAGAGGGGAAATCCTCTGTGTTTTTTAATCTTTTGTTATCCTGTAAAATATTTACCATCCTGATTTTACAAAGGTGATTCTTCTACCTTTTCTTTAATTAAAATTCTTCTTTTAAGAATCTGATTGATTTTTCATTGTTCTTAAGATCCAAGAGTTTGGGTCTGTGTTAACCTGTACCAATTGGTGAGAATATTATTCTCAAACCTTCCCCAGGAAAGGGGGGGTGCAGGGCTTGGGGGGATATTTTGGGGGAATAGGACTCAAAGTGGTCCTTTCCCTAATTCTTTGTCTAAATCACTTGGTGGTGGCAGCATACTGTTCAAGGATAAGGTGGAATCTGTGCCTTGGGGAAGTTTTTAACCTAAGCTAGTGGAATATAAGTTTAGGTGGTCTTTCATGCGGGTTCCCACATCTGTACCCCAGAGTTCAGAGTGGGGAAGGGACCCTGACAGCCTCCGTGGCTAGTTTCTCAGGAATGAGTTCTCAGGGCACAGTCTTGTCACTGAGTGTGTGTGCAGGGGGCCCAGAAGTCAGCTGCAAGCATCCCAGTTCCCTTCAGGACTCTGTACTTCAGACGAAGCCAAAAGGATCTTCTGAATGCCTGCAGCGTTAAGCTACATCTTCCTACATCGATCAAAAGCACAATGGGCCAAATTTATCCTTGGTGTAAGCAGATGCAGCTCTTTTGACTTCCCTGGGGATGAACCCAATTAGTGTACCAATAACATGAACACTGAGTTATGTGGGGGCCAAACCCCATGGCGCAAAGCACTGCAGAAATGCACAGGGAGGGACAGTCCCTGCTCCGAAGAGCTTACTACTTAACTAGACAAGGAAGAGAGAGGATGGGTGGAAACTGAGGTGAAGCGACTTTCCCAAGGTCCTACAGCACGTCAGTAGCAGAACTAGAACCCAGATATCCTGAATGCTGTGCTAACAAGACCATGCTGCCTCTTGCCTCTGCTGTAGAGAGGAGCTGGGAAGGTGTATGGGTGATTCAGAAAAGCACCTAGTGCCTCTAGCTACTTGTGAAGGGCTCAATGTGACATCCTCAGCATTGGAAACCACTCAGCAGTCACAGTGGCATCAGCAATACAAAGAACATTTAAAAAGTTGTAGGAGTGGGGGAAATCAGTGAAAAACGTTAACAGGAAAATTCATGCAAATTCCGCCCCAGTTTGGTTTGCAGGCGCATGTAGACTTGCAGAGACATTTCAAGAGTCGGAAAGTCATTGGCATGAAGCAGGTGGAAGCTCTAAAAGCCACTGAAGTGAGAAAAACTGTGCGGAGGAGTTTAGAAAATGGTGCCAAAGAGGTGTCAGGTGAGAGGAAGGAAAGCTCAGTGGTTAGGGCACTTGTCATGGGTGCGTGTCACTTCCTGCTGTTCCACAGAATCCCCATGTGACCTTGGGTGAATCAGGAGGTCCCCCAGCTCCTGTCTATCTAATGGGGGGTGGAAGTGCCCTCCTCCCCCCCGCGACACAACTGGTAAGATCAATACATTAAAGGTTGTGAGGTGCTAAGGGAAAGGAAGATGATCTCTGTCCAGCTATTTCCATTGCTCCAGCCATGGAGGTTCTGAGCATACCCCAGACATCTCTTAATTTACCTGCATGACCCTGCTATGTATCAATCCCATTTTACAGCTGGGGAAACCAAGGCACCGCAATTTAAGCTCTCATTCGACATGGTACTTAAGCACGTGCCTTGCTTTAAGCATACAAGTTGTCCAACTGATTTTCATGTCACAGGGCCTGTTCTTGGACTGTCAGATAGAAACCTTGTGGCCACTTTCTGTTCACAGATTGTACAGAGTTGCTAAGAGCAGGGGTTAAATCCAGCCAGAGCTGTCCAGAGCTGAGCTGCATTCAATATTTTCAAACTTTGACTCCAACCTGATGCTGCGTGATTCTCACCATGGGATCCGCAGCCTGCTGGGGGAGTGGGGCACAAGCCAGTGGTGCTGGAAAAGGGGGGCCAAGGGGCCATGGCTCATCCACTTTTCTCCATGAGCCAGACCCCCTGCCCCTACTTTTCCCCCCAAGCCAGAAACTAGAGCCCAGCCCAGGTAAGAGCGGCTCAGGGAGGGGGCAGCTATGGGGAGCTGAGGACCCTCCACCTTCCCTGCGTGGGACTCTGGGGGGTGGGGACATGGGCCAGGGGCTGCTCTTGGGCCCCCCCACACCAGGCAAGTGGAGGGGCCCAGGCTTGCTGGCTACGATCTGGCTTGGCTAGGAGGCAGGACCTTGGGGGGATGAGAAGGGGCAGGGCCAGGGCCATGGAAGGGGCAGGGCTGTGCCCCCACCTTTTAGGAAGAATCAGTTGCCCTTGGCACAAGCCAGCTTCAGGGAGTCCGTGGCACCCTGTGGCTGAAGTCCAGAGCCTGGAGCTGCGGAGCACAAGCCCTGAGTTGAGCCCTGGTATGCCCCGTGGGGCAGAGCCCAAGTGCCTCCTATGGAGAATGGGGGGCCATGGTGGCCTCCAGGAAATACTCTGTGAGAATCTGGCTAAGCGTCACCCCCAGGCCCCACCTGTGGTGCTGCTGAGACAGGTCTAGCTCACTGCAAAGCCAGCCCTTTGCCCTCCCAGGTGGGAGCCCTTTCCCAACAGCTGTGAAAGGTTCCCTTGTAACTGAGCTGGGTGTTTCAGCTTTTGCCACCAGGGGGCACTAGCTGCCCTCCTAGGACAGGCCGTGGGAATTCAGGCTCTTGCAGGGATGAACAGGCCTTGCCTTGGGGTGGTGCCTTTTCTTGTCCCTGTCTTTGGCAAGGAGCTTTGCATGCTGCCCCCAGGACGCCCTTGGAACCCGTGGTACAGAAATACAGCCCTGACTGCAGGGGCGGGGCGCCAAGCGTGTACTGGCGTGTGTGCATGCTGAAGAGGGTCACAGGGGTGTATGCACTGGCAGCGGCACCCAGAGGCAGAGGGTTGAGTGAAAGTATCGACAGACCCAGTGCCATGGATTCCAGTGCCCGTGCAAGCTGCACATGCCCACAAGGCTAATCCCAGTGGTTAGAACAAGGGTCTAGGAGCCAGGACTTGACAGTTCTAGTCCTGGCTCTGGATGGAAGTACAATCTAGTGGTTAGAGCAGGGTGCCAGGATTCCTGGGTTTTATTCCAGGTTCTGGAAGGGAGCGTAGTGCAGTAAGAACAGAGGGCTGGGAGCCTGGGGTCTCTTCTTAGCCATCGTGTCACTTTGGGCAAATCAAAATGCTGTTTTGCTTTGACAAATGGCCTCTTCTTTCTCCTGGCCCCGTATCACATGAGGGTGAGTGTGATTTCCCCTCCGGGGCAAAGAGAAGTTTTGGCTGCTTTTTACTCCCATTAGCCCCCAGGACCGACCCAGCTGTGAGAGAGGGTGCACTCCAGTCTGCTACACCGGGGCAGGCCCCGGAAGGCAAAGGAGTGTCTCAGGTGTTGCTGAGGGCAGAAATGAGAGATGCACAGGTGCATTGGGGGTGCAGTTTGTCCTGCCAGAATGGTCATGACTGGGGACGCTGCAGGAGATGGACAGGCCCAGCTTGGCTCTCAGTACCCAGGGTGAGTTGGCAGGGCTGCCTTGTGCCATGGGCAGGTGTGGTACGAAATTCATTGAGGGAGAACATGGGACCCCAACGTGCCAACTGAACAGAGTGCTCTCAGGGGCAGGGGTTATGGACTTTGAGAGCTCCGTGCCAGGGAGGAAGCACTAAGCGCTCACCTCCTCATGCACCTCTGCTAGGGGATGTGCTGCGCCAGCGGGCACCGCTGAGCTCCTTAGGCAGAGTCCAGAGGAGACTGTGTGGAAATGCCTACCACAGGGAGAGGCAGCTACTAGTGGCATCTGCTCTTTGTAGTCGGGCAGATTCTTAACAGCTGGCAAATTCCCCATCCCACTGTGCATTCTCCAGATTCCTTCGTACACGCCGGCAGCACAGCGTGGGTGCCAGGCCCTGCCTGCAGGCAGGAGACTTGCCCGGGGTGAATCAGCGCCACCCAGGGCCCAATGGCCTGTGGGTATCGCATGCACGTGAATGGCCTCATGCTCAGTGCTAGTGAGAGCAGGTGGAGCCACGGGAGCTTTGCCCACTCCCAGCAGGACTCATCATTCACCACTTTGTCCCCCCGCCATGGACCACCCCCTGCTTGGAACACGTGGTGCTTGGAGCACAGTGTCATTTGAGGGTGCTGGGGGAAACTACCAGGGTTCCACTTCCCCAGCTCCCAAACTGCTTGGGATGGGCGCAGCTGAGCCCCAGCCTGGGCTCTCCACACAGCAGCCTTCCCACCCCCGTGGAGTGGGAGAGTGCCAGGTTCAGCCACCCAGAAGCAGTGTTGCACTCAGCCAGCAGGGGGAGCTGGCGGGAGGACCCAGCTTCCCTCTCTCCTGGGGGTGGGGGACAGAGATTTCAACCACCTGGTAATTAGCAGGACTTGTGAAGACATTTGTAAAGTCCAGTCTGGGCACTTCCAGGCTATGAAGCTTGGGCTGAACCAGTGGCTGGTCAGTGTCACTGTGCATCGCCTTGCTGACTGGGAGGTGGCTGGATCGCAGAAATCTCCTCCCCACAGGCTGTGATCACATCCCCACTGAAATGTCTCGTGGCTACTCTCAATAGATTCAGCTCCTCCAGGCCTCCAGCTTCCGAGCCATTCGCCAAGCTCTTCGCCAAACCTTCTCCAAGCCACAGCTCCCCCCCCAAGCCCTGGCGCAGAGGCATGCTAGGGGCAAGAAAGGGCACGGGTGTGCTCTAGTGCTGCCAAGAGTGATTGGGGCTGATAGCCTCACTTACACAGAAGGGAAGAGACACTCCCCCAGTACAGGCATCCTGGGGTTAAAATCCATGCTCTGGGCTATGCAGCAGGTCAGGCTAGACTCCTGGAGAGACTTTCTGGCCTTAACTTCCCTAAGCAAAGGGCCACAAAGCCAGGTTTTCTTCAAAGGCCATTCGGTCTCCGCTCACTCAAATGATTGTGGGTTATCTCAGCCCTCTGCAAGGTACTGAGTGACGCAAACTGTGTGCTGCTTGCGTGGGTGTGGAAGGAGGCCTGGAGCTGACCTAGCGCTGGGGCTGCAGAACCCCAAGGAGAGCATACTGTCAATATTGGGACAGGCCTGGCCTTCAGTCTTTAAAGGGACAGTGCACGGGGTTATTTTTAACTGAACTCAGCTGCGGTGACTGAGGCACACATAATTCAAAAGCCTCATTCAAGAGTGTGAGCTTCTGGGAAACAGCTGAAAGCACTGGCGGGGCGGGGGGTAGAGTCCTTGCCACCCTGTCGCCAGGGGGGCTAAGGTTCTGTTTGACCTGCAGCGCTCCAATAAGGAAAGGCAGGAGGCCAAGGTTAATGCACCTTGGAAATGGGTGTTAGGAGTCAGAATTGTATCTAATACATGGATGGGACCTCAGTTAAAAGCTACGTGTGTGTTACAGTAGCACCTAGAGACCCCGGCCAAGATCTGGCCCATCGTGCCAGGTGCTGCACAGACCCAGACTGAGATTGGACCCCCATTGTGCCTGTACAAATCCAGCTGAGATCAGGCCCCTCTGTGACAAGCACTGCACGATCAGGGAAGGGGCCCCATTGTGCTGGGCCCTGTACAGACCTCAGTCGTGTGCCCTCTCTGCGTCCGGGTTGTAAGAGCTTAGAGCACAGAGGTAACATTTTCAGAAGCACCCACATGACTCGGGAGCCGCCGAGCTTGTCTCTTGGGGTGAGTGGAGCTGTCATTACAGCTCTGATTGTAATTCTCACCCTGGAAGTTAAGTCAGAGGGGACATTCCTAGTCCGGCATGAAAGTGTCTCTAGATAGAGGTCATTAAGCCAAGCAGGAATCAGCATACGTTAGATCAAAACAAGGCCCCTCCTACCAAAGCAGACTCCAAACGCTGCGATAAACCCAGTAACCAAGAGTGAGGATTACAGCTGAAATAGTTAGTTTGGTTCCACTTCCTGGGGGAGGGCGGCGGGTGGTTAGGGTGCTAGCCTGGGCCTTGGAAGATGTGGGTTCAAGGCCCCAGGCTGCCCTGGGTGAGTCCTTGTCTACCTGGAAGAATTGTAGGAGAATGGTCTCCCCTCCCCCCACCTGGTTGCAATTTTACAGATGTAAAGGTGCTTGTGGTGTGGTGGATATTCTCATCCGGGAAGGGGAATGAGCTGTGGGACTGTCATCGAGGCTGCAGGTGCTGTCGTGGGAAATGTGTTAGAAACAGTGTTCAGTAAAAGTTCCAACTTTTCCTTTCCCCTGCCCAGCAGGCTGGGTGGGGGTGAGCTAAGGGTGCAAGAGCTGAGCAGAGAAGCTGGCCTGTTATACGGAGGGATGCAATGTGCAAAAGGGGCTCGGATTCACTGATATGTCCGGTTGCTGGAGACTGCTCCGACTATGCCGGCTTTGCATCACTGGAGCATAGAGCTGAATCTGATCCAGCCCATGTTCCTGCCCAAGCCCAATAGGCGGAGGCAGCATGTGCAAGGTCCCCCAATGGGCACTTCCCACGGGATGCTCACAGTGCTGCAGCATTGCTCCTGTAGGGTCAGCCCCTTGCCGTGTTATGTCTGCACAGAGTCTACGTTGCTCATGTCAATCGTGTGCAACACTAAAAGCAAGGGGGGACACCAGAGAGAGGCTAGGGCTTGGGGCAGGATCGGGGAACAGTGGGAGCTGATCCCCCAATTGCTGTGCCCCCCACACGGGGCTGTGGCTGACACACATGGGCTGGACTCTTCAGGGGGGCTCAGCACCCACAACTGGCTTCCCAAAGGAGCTCAGGCACCTTCGTCAGTGGGCAGATGTTCTGAAGGGCCCAGTCTGGGGGGTGCAGGCTGTGCTGAGCTCCAGCCCACAATGCTGGGGGAGCAGAGTGCATGTCAATTTGGTCACAGCATCCCAGCTCTCCGCTTTGCTTCTGCTGCTGTTTTAGGCAGGCCCGTGTGGCTCCCTGCTTTGCGGCTCTTCCGTCACCATGTGACGCTCGGAGGGCTGGGAGCTGCAAGTCACGCTACCTTGGAGCAAGAAGCACAGCCCAGAGCGACTGACACAAGCAGCTAATAAACCTCAGGGCATGGTTTGCAAAGCAGAGAAGCCGCACAGGAAAAGGCTGCAGGCTGCAAGGGGAAACAGCTTCTCTCGGGTTTGTCTGGGCCACGCTCAGAACCCAGCAAAGTTAGTGTGGGGCCAGCGGCCATGAGAGGGCAGGGCTCGGTCACAGTCTAGTGCAGCAGGGGCCAGGGGCAGTGCAGGGCAAGACACAGTGGCAGAATGGGAAAGGTCAGGGCAGGGGCAGTGCCAGCACAGGGGTGGGGGGCTGGAAGACCTTGCCTTCTCTAGAACAACCCCCCATCCAGGGTGTTCGCTGGCAGTCTACTAATTCAGTCTTCAGCTGTGGGTTCCTCAGTGCTACCAGTGTCCAACAGCAGCAAAAACACATGGGAGTTGCCAAGACCCTGGGCCACATCCATTCATTCAGTACCCTGGGTCCAGTGATCCCTGCAGCTGGGACTCCGGGTTATGTCTAGGGATGACGCCACATATCTCCCACAAGTGAAAATGGGTTCAAAAGGCAGCAGCCCATCTGCTCAGCAACACAGGCGGCGAGCCCATCATCTTGGTGGCCTGCTCTCTGCACTGACTCCCACCTCCCCCTGGTTCCCTGGATCTCCTACTGTGCCATTTCTGGGACAGGCACTCAGAGAGATCATGGCATTGGCTTGGCCTGGATCAGACCCTGGCTGGGAGAGAGAAAATTCTTATGCAAACAGAGGTACATAAAATCCTGGGTAATTTATGGCCCTCAGGTGGGAGGCATTTGCACTGACTTGATCAGACTCCATAGAGAGCAACGCCCTGAGTGACTTCATGATGTACGTACTGTAACAGCCTCATGCTGGCAGGGTGAGCAGGCCCCAGTAACCAGCTGGGGTCCTGGACTGGCCTTTGGACATATTGTGCTGGATGGGGGGACTGCTCGCTTGGGCCGTAAGGAGTGGTGGGTACTTCAGGCCAAGAATGCAGAGGAAGCAAGTCAAAGGGGCCCGTGGGGTAGGGCCAGGGCTGGATTAACCCTTTGTGGGCCTGGAGGTCGGTCCCCAGCGCGAAGGGCTGGCCAGGGTAATGGGTCATGGCATGGCAGGGGGGCCCCACTCCGCCCAGCCCAGTGCAAGGGCAATGTTTATAAACCAGCAATCGCCAACCCCAGGCTTGTGCTGCCAGCCTGCCCCTTCCCCTTAGGGGCAGGCCTATGCTGTACCACACAGCCCCCCCACCCCACAGACCTGCTATGCCTAGCTCCTCCCATAGACCCCCCCCCCACAAATTCACAGCACTCTACACACCACCACTCCGTCCAGAACCCCCCCCCACAGTCCCACCACTACTGCCCAGCATTCCCCATAGCCCCCTCACAACTGCCTAGCACCCCACACAGAACCCTCACTCCCTAGCGTCCCAACATGCAGATCTTCCCCACCCCCCACACAGAGCCCTCCCACTGCCCAGCACCTCAACACACACAGACTTCCCCCACTATCCAGCGCCCTCCCAACAGACCCCCACACTGCCCAGCGCCCCTCCAGGCTCCTCCAGAGACCCACTCCCCCTGCCTGCCCCCCGGCTGCACTCGCCAGCCCTGCTGGAAGGTGCCTGTGTCTGCCAGGCTGAGCGGGCAGTGCAGCCGGGGCCGGGCCAGTCCTGGGGTGGGGAATCGCTCTGGCCTCTCAGGAGCTGCGTGATCAGCCAGGCCAGGCCTGCCCCTGCCCCAGCTGGGCTCCCTCAGGACCCACTTGCTTGGAGGTAGAGTGACCAGGGCATTTGTCCTGTTTGCTCTTGCTCATGTATCAAAAAAGTTGGGTGCACCCCCTAGCAGGGCGTGCAGGAAAATGGGGCAGGGGTGGCGATGTGAGGTCCAGGCAGCTGGGCTGCGGGGGTCAGCCCCAGCCTTGTGTGAAGCAGAGCTCAGGGGGGGTGGAGTCAGTCCCAGCCCCAGGCAGCAGTGCGAGGCGCTTGGAGGGTGCGGGGGGGAGCCCCGGGCAGTAGTGTGAGGAGCTCAGGGGGTGCGGGGAAGGGAGTGGCATGTGGAGCTGGAAGGGAGAATGGGGGCCAGCCCCAGCCCCAGGGCAGCGGTGCATGGAGCTGGGCAGGGATGAGCCTCAGCCCTGGGTAGTGGTGCGCAGTTGGGCTGCGGGGGGGCTCTCAGCCCCAACCTTGGCTGTGAGTAGCGCAGGGCATGGATCTGAGGGGGGGTCAGCCGTGGGTGGCGGTGACTCTGGCAAGCCCTGCAGGTGGTGGGGGCAGCTCGGGCGAGCTCCTGGCTGGGAATTTAGGTCACCACACCCGGAGGGACCCGGCCAACTGCCAAACTTCCCACCACCACTGCCCCCCTGCACTGGCCGAGACTGGCCCGGCTGCGCCACCAATCCCAGGCCACTCGGCTCCAGGGAGGCAGCCGGGGCCCCCACAGAGACTGCCTGGAACTGGAGCAGCACTGGGGTCCCACCGGCAGGTGGAGAGGAGCCCTCGGCTGGCCTGCGAGCCAACGGGAGCAAGGGATGGGGGGAGACCATGGTGTGGAGAAGAGCCAGCGGGCTGGGTCCTCAGGACGTGACACAGCAGAGTGGGCTGGATCGGGCCGGGCCGGGGCCCCCTTAGAGTCTGGGCCTGGAGCCATAGCGCCGTTGTAAGCCCAATACTGGGGCCTGGTCCAGGCCTGGCACTGTGAGGCACAAGAGCAATAGAAATAATCATTGAGACTGATGGGCTGAGAAGTTGTATTCAGTGGGCTGGGCCACGGGAATTGTTCCCAGGGAGTCTCAGAGCAGAGGAGTTTCGCCTCTTTCTATCTGGGGACTGTCATGGATGCTCAGGCAGGCCAAGGCCTGCTCTCTGCAGGCCTAGGAAGGGCACAAACCCTGCCTTGGGGCACCTGTGGAATGAACAACCGCTGTCACGGGCAGCACCAGAGAGCCCGGTGCCTTATTCACAGGGCAGAAGGGACAGGAACTGGGCAGGACGTTTAGTAGCATAAAGGCCAGCAGGGACTTAACCAAACCGAAGGACTAGGGCCCAGATCCTCAGGGTTTTGGGGGCCTGTCAGTGCTCCTGTTCTAGTGAAACACACCCCTGAGGGCAGAGAGTCAGAGCTGGCCAAAACCACAGCATCGCAAGGCCAGTCTGTCTGCCTGCCCCAGTGGCCTCAGGTCCCAGCTTTATGGCTTGGGCGTGTCGCTAGCTCCCCAGCTCGGTTCCTCTTTAATGAGGGTGGCGAAGAATGGTTCAGTGGTGCGGGACCTAGTTCAATCCCCTGCTCAACCCTTGACTCCTGTGTGTCCTTGGGCCAGTCACACAGCTGCTTTGGGTCCCTGCTCTGGACAATGGGGATAGCAGTGTGAGGATAAAGCCATTACTGATTGTAAGGTGCTCAGACACTGCTGATGGAGATAAGGTCAGTCCTGGAGATAGGGCGCCCAGAGGGATATAGCTTACAGAGCTGGGCCTTGGAGTAAGACTCTTAGGAGATCTCTTCTCTCTGTGACCTTGGGCCAATCAGCTCACCCCTCTGTTCCCCAGACTCAGCCACACAACAGGGATGAGGTTCTGAGCCTGTTGAGGGGGTGCTGCACACTCAACATGCTGCATCAGAGCCCCTCAGGGAGGGCTCCTGGATCAGGGGACGTTAAGAGCCTAAATACTTCTAAGGATCTAGGCCTGTCTGCCTGAGACTAACAGCAGCTTCCCTTAAATCAGTTTAAAAGCCAGTGTCACTAAAGCCACGAGCAGATGCTCTTCTCCCCAGTAAAGAGGAGGCTTCTTTCAGTTTGGCTTAAATTGCTAAAACCTGGTGATAACCTGCATCCAAATAGGATGCTCTTAATCTGAAATAAGAGTGTGTGTCCCCTCCTGAGTTTGCAGAGAAAATCTCTGAAAGTGTGAACTGCAACTAAATGAGTTCTTTTGGTGAAAGTACATGGATCAGCTTTCATCCAGGTCTCAGGGAGTTTCGCCCACTCACAGCTCTCTATCAGACGTGAAGTTAGCACCTAGCAAGGTGCTGCCTGGCCGTGCACAAGAGGCCCATCACTTAGTGGGACTGGCTGATGCTTCTTCAGCTGGAGCTCCACTGATCCCAGCCAGGCACAAGCGCTCAACTGCTGCGTGGTATTCATTTGATGTTAGTCCCCTGCTTGTCCTCCAGAGCCAAACAGGAAACCCTTTCAAGCACAAGTCTTTCTTTGCACCCAGCAGGGGTTTCATTCCCTTTGAAACAGTTTGAGGGTGGGGTTTCAAACAGGAAATTTCCCTTGAAAAACAATTTTATTTTGCAAAAGTGGGGAAACATTTGTGCAAATCACAAATCTGAAACCAAAAGCTCTAGCCTGTTTGCAAGCCCCAGAGACCAGCAGTTTCCCCCATCCTGAGGCCCAGACCCTCAAAAGGGATTTAAAAGCAGCAGAGAATCCTGTGGCACCTTATAGACTAACAGACATTTTGGATCATGAGCTTTCGTGGGTGAATACCTACTTCATCAGATGAATGTAGTGGAAATTTCCAGGGGCAGGTATATATATGCTAGCAAGCAAGCTAGGAGTACGAGGTAGGTTAGTTCAATCAGGGAGGATGAGGCCTGTTTTAGCAGTTGAGGTGGAAACCAGGGAGGAGAAACTGGTTCTGTAATTGGCAAGCCATTCACAGTCTTTGTTCAACCCTGAGCTGATGGTGTCAAATTTGCAGATGAATTGGAAGTCAGCAGTTTCTCTTGAAGTCTGGTCCTGAAGGCTTTTTGCATGCAGGATGGCCACCTTAAGGTCTGCTATAGTGTGGCCAGGGAGGTATTGAAGTGCTTCTCCTACAGGTTTTTGTATAGTGCCATTCCTAATATCTGGTTGTGTCCATTTATCCTTTTCCGTAGAGGACTGTCCAGTTTGGCCGATGTACATAGCAGAGGGGCATTGGTGCTTATAATGGCGTATATTACATTGGTGGACGTGCAGGTGAATACCAGTGATGGTATGGGCTGCTCTGGTTAGAGTCCTGTGATGTGTCGCCGTGTTATATGTGAGCAGAGTTGGTCATTGGGTTTGTTGGCAGGTGTTGCTTCTGAGCTTAGAGCTACTATGTACCGGTTGCCAGTTGTCGGTATAGAATACGTTTCAGGCGTTGGGGTTGTCTGTGTGCCAGGATTTGGTCTGTACCAAGGCCTGTGACTAGTGTGCGATCATTGTCCTAGGCATGGGTTGTAGTCCCTGATGATGGTGGAGGGTTTATAGTGGGGGGCTGTGATGTGAGGCCTTGAGGTGGAGTCTCTGTGGTTTCTTTCTTGGTGTTTGTCTCGTAGGAGTTCTGATCCAACGTTTCATTTTTTCACAGTGGAGTTAGGGAGCCAAAATACCCTGTGAACTCTGGGCCTAAATCCTATGGGTTTATTAAGTTTTGTCGCTATTAAAAAAACAGCAATGTCATTGTCAACAAAGCACCAGACGGGCATCCAAGGGATAACGGATCTGTGATATTCTGATGGAATGGGGCTGGGACAGGGGAGGAAAAGGCAGGATTGGGTTGCCCTTGGGGTTGAGTCTTTCACTTCTGTTATGTAATTGTAACTGACTTCGATTTATTTTGACAAGTCACTTGCCTTCTCCACATGCTTTACGTGGATTTTATAATTGAGCAGTAATCACTAGGGTTGATGACAATTTGTTGCTTCTAAAGCAAATCTCCCATAGAATCCATTGGTTCTGCCCTTCAGCAAATCAGGTTGTCTTAATGTCTATTGTTTTGTAAAACACAAGCAGATCAAAACAGCAGGGTGACTTAGAGAGAATTGGCAAACTGTTTATTCCTGGGACAGAGAGGGTGCAGCAGGTTAGGACCAAGGTTCTCTGAGTGAGTGTAGTTGAGAGACCAGGGCTGCGGAATAATGGGGCTGCAGGCTCAGATGGAGGCACTGGCAGAGCGTGTGTGGACAACCCAGGGCTGGGATAATGGGGCCTTGCCGGCCTCGACTTGGAGGCACTGGCCAGGCTGTGGTGGGAGTGCCCAGGCCTGGGAGCCGGGCCTGTGTTGGAACTGGGTGGTAGCAGCAGAGCTGAGGATGGGGAGCGCGGGCAGCTGCTGGGGCATGCCAGAGCTGGGGGGGGGGGGGGGGCATGGCTGGAATAGTGAGGGAGCGGGGCTGTGAGAAGACTAGGCTGGAATAGCAGGAGGCTGCAGACCCGAGTGAGAGAAGTGCGTACGTCAACTGTCTGGGCTCTGCCTGGCACTCGCTCTGGGGTATTTGTCTCACTTCACATGCACAATATTCACTGAAATATTTAAACACAAAGTTTAAAACTTGCTGTGCTGAGTCTCTGTGAGAGAAGCCAGGCCCAGAACGGCAGTGCAAGGGGGCCGCAGGCAGAGAAGTGCTGTGCCTCTCCACACCATCGCTGCTTTCAGACATGGCCACAGCCGCTCTCTGGGGCTAGTGATCACCCCCAGGCTCCATTTCCGCTTGCCAGGCCCTGCTTCCCTCCGGTTCCCACTCACCTGGCCCCAGCCCTTGGCTGCATTTCCCAGAGATCACTCCGGAATGGCATTGCCTTCTGGGCACCTCAGTGCCCACAAAGTGTAAGCAACAGACTTAGTGCCGGGGCAGGATGCACTGAGTGGCCGGTAGCTCAGGTAAATGTTACCCAGGCATGAGACGATTGGTGCAGATTCAAATGAGGAAGGAGAGAATTCTTCAGGGTGGCACCAGGAGCTGATCCTGGGAGCACAGGGATGTAATCAAGACAGGGACCATCAGTTAGAACTTCCCATCTGGGTGATGCGCTAGGGTGGGGGATAGTCTCCAGGGGCAGTTCTCATTGCTTGGCCCAGTGAAGTCTGGCATGGACAAAGCATGACCCAATGCACAGGAACAAGGGACCCTGCACTGGCAGAGGGCGGACTAGGGGGCTCCAGAGGTGTGTTTTGAATGACTTTCACGGCTCTTTTCCATTCTAATACTTAATGGGCAAGACCGAGCTGAGTTAAGAATAGCACCAGATATCATAGAATATCAAGGTTGGAAGGGACCTCAGGAGGTATCTAGTCCAACCCCCTGCTCAAAGCAGGACCAATCCCCAACTAAATCATCCCAGCCAGGGCTTTGTCAAGCCTGACCTTAAAAACCTCTAAGGAAGAGGATTCCACCACCTCCCTAGGGAACCCATTCCAGTGCTTCACCACTCTCTGAGTGAAAAAGTTTTTCCTAATATCCAACCTAAACCTCCCCCACTGCAACTTTGGAGACTGTTGCCCTCCTTGTTTGTCTCTGCACCACTAAGAAACGCCGGAGCTCCAGCCCTCATTGTGACACCCCCTTTAGGTAGTTGAAGGTGCTATCAAATCCCCTCATTCATTACTCTTCTGCAGACTACATCAGCCCAGGGTCCCTCAGTCACCGTTTAGTCTGTGGTAGGTCCTGCTCTTTTTTGTTGCCCTCCACTGGACTACTCTTCCAAGTTTGTCACATTCTTTCTGTACGCTGTCGCGGCCCACACTGGACACCTCTCAGGTGTGCATGACCATTGCCAAAAAGAGGGAAAATCACTTTCTCCGATGCCTACTAGGCCAGATGCATATTCTTACTAATTGCAGCCCAATTATGTGTTATTCTTCTTCAGGGCAACTAAGGGCACACATGTGTTAATCACTCATGATCCAGCTTCTCGTCCCTTGTAAGATCCCTTTCTTTTCTGTCAGAACTTGTGCGTTTAGCCTGAGTCGACACCATGCCGGTGTATTCTTTGTGTAAACGTAATGGAGACTTCTTCCGATTCTAAGTGAGGACCTCTGCACTTGTCTTTTGTTGATTCATCAGATTTCTTTTGGCTCTCCATTTTTCTTTAGGTCCCTCTGGATTCCTATCGCCTCTGCTCCGTTACAGCATTTCGTATCTAACTCTCCTTGCGCCAGCTTGTTTAATCTGTGAACTTGCTCTGAGTTGGAACATCCACGCCCTTACTCCAGATCTTAATGAGATGGTTTGAATAACCAGCCCCCAGGATGACCTCCTTAGGACTACTCGCAAAATGCGCTGTCCAACTAGACTCGGATGCCGTTTAGCTAACCAGAACCTATGTTGCCCAACAATCTATCAGTCTTTCTATCGCCTTACACGTTCCATTTCATCCGCATATTTCTCTTAAACTTTGCTGGCACGCATCAGTGGGAAGCTTGTATCAACCGTTTCTATGTCCAACTTTCTCCATCCACAAGCGCCAGGATTTCTTCTATTGCACGCAGCAAACGTCCATTGCAAAACAGACATGCTTAGAATTACGTAACTGGCAGCCCTGATTCAACATTCTAGGCCTCGGGACTTTGCCCTCTCGTGTATGCATTCTTTTGTAAAATGTGAGGATTAACATTCCGCCTGCTCCATAGTCGACCCTTCATCTTTGCCCTCTGTTCTATTTATCAGAAGTGCTTTTCTGCTGGCCGCGGGCTCGATAATGCACTAAGCGCATGTGCATCTAGCATCAGCAGAGATGGGGCCTATGAATCTCATTGCACAGCTAGGTTCAGTGCGTTGTCGGCTGGCTTTCTGACTTCGTGCTTTGTTAAGGGTGGCGCGAATCTGAATATTCTTGGCATCCGAAGCTTCAAAAGTCTTGGTTGCCTCTGAGTACCGCTCGCGGACTTCACCTGCGGGCCCCTTCTCGCTGGTGCTTATTCCAGAAATTTCGCTCGATTCAGCCTCTGGAGTGCTCGCTTGCCGCGCTGGTGATCCGCTGTCTCTACTAGCGCCCCATGTGCTTGTAGGCCCACGTGCCCTTTTACCGTGAGGTTTGCTTAGCCCCCGCTGGACCACTCCAAGTACCCTTTTTCTCAGGGCTTCTCCCTTCCCGACGAACCCACACTATCCCCATGTTTGTCCCTCACTACATGCTACTGCCAGTCATTGTCTAGCCCCATGCCCTGGGGCGACTGGCAGTATAAATAAGAAGAAGAACAAAGAAAGAAGAAGTGGGGCGCTGTAACTGAGGATGGAATGGAGGTTAAGCGTACCTAGGCATTGGACCCATATCTCACATAAGTTACTTCCTCCTCAGTCTCTTAATAAGACTGTGAGGGTATTGTGAATGATGGAGGGATGATAACGGATGAGTATGGAGGGTGGCTTATTGTACCGCATCTGAAATAAGGTAGAGGCCAACTTGAGCAGCTTAAATGCGAGACAAGCATCGGTGAGGGCCCGGACACATCTCCATCCGAAGGTATTTAAGGACGATACTGAGCGCACTGAAATTGCGAGAGCCAGGTTTAGCGAGATTCATCAATCGGTTAACCAGGAGGTTGGTAATAGCTTGCGGTACGACATGTGGAATTGCTAAACGTGCCTATCTCAAGAAGGGGAAAACGTTGATCGGGGTTTACTATAGGCCCTGTTAGCTTTGACGTCATGTAGTATGTAAGGTCTTGGAAAATTTTAAAGAGAGTAGTTGAAGGACATTTGAGGTTTCAATGGTAATTGGGTGATCTGCCAAACATGGTTTATAAGGTATAGATGGTGGCATCATACTGATCCTCTTTCTTCTGAGAAGGTGTGCCAGTCGTCATTACCTTAGACAGTGAAATGTCCCGCTCGTTAGATCTATACTTTCCTTCTCTTCGATTTCTCAGCTAAGGCGTTTGACACGGATTTCCACATGGGGAAACTGTCTAGTCTGTTAAATGGAAAGTGGGGGTGCAATTGATATGAAAGTTGTAAGGTGGACTAGGGAAATGAGGTGTAAGGAAGAGACATCCAGCGGAGTTTCGTATCCTGACAGGGTGAGCTGTCGAGGCTGGAAGTGAGGTTACTTGAGTGGAGTCCCTTCAAGGATCCAGTTTTGGGCCGATCTTATTTAACCTTTATTTTACTGACTGGCCCAAGAGCGGGATTTGCATAAAGTTGCGCGGAATGACCGAGCTGGGGGTATTGCTAACACGGAGAAAGACCTGGCGATACTATTCAGGGAAGATCTGGACCACCTGTACACTTGGAGTAATACGTCAATAGGTATGAACTATAATAGTGAAAGTGCCAAGGTCATGCCACTTAGGGGCATTAATATAAGAATTTTAGATATGTCTTGTGGGACGATCGTTGGAAAGCGACCGGAGAGGGAGGACTTGCGCGCGGTCTTTCGCCGTTCGCCTGGCGCCGTGCTCTTGTTGGCATAGCCAGGATGACTATGGCGCGGTGGTCCGCGCCTATGGCCGTTTAAAAAAAGCCAATTCTGCTGGTTTTAGGGTGATCCAGGCTGAGGCGGTATTTCCAGCAGGGAAGAGGACGTGTTAGTCGCCGTTATATACGGGAGTGGTGAGACCCCCCTGGAAGTGTTGTTGATGCCATTCTGGTGTCCCCTGTTTAAGAAGATGAATTCCCAACTGGAAAGGTTCAGTGATGCGGCTCAGCTAGATGATCGCGGAATGGAACTGCCTTTATGAAAGGCGGACTCAAGGCTTGGCCTCCTGTATCTGCCTAGCGCACCAAAAAGGGCTTCCGGCTAAGGGGTATGTGACTTAATTTATATATCCGGGGGATGATTTGAGTTTTTTCTGT
>NC_133791.1:22604749-22643841 GCF_003597395.2 Chelonoidis abingdonii
CCCCCTTTTCATCCTCCTGCATTAACACCGGCCCCAGTCCCGTGTCTGAGGCGTCGGTGAACACCATAAAGGACTTGTCAAAGTCTGGGTTTGCCAGAACTGGGCCACTAACCAGAGCCTCCTTCAGCGCCCGGAGAGCCTGCTGGCACAGCTCAGTCCAGACCACCTTATCTGGCTTCTCCTTCTTGCACAGCTCAGTGATGGGGCCGGCTATGGCGCTAAAGGGGGCATGAACCTTAGATAGTACCCCACCATCCCAATAAAGGTCTGGACCTGCTTTTTGGTTTGGGGAGCGGGCCAGTCTCTGATCACCTCCACCTTGGCTGGTTCCAGCTTCAGGCAGCTGCTCCTCACCCAATGGCCCAGGTAAGATACTTCAGCCATCCCCACCTTGTACTTCTCAGCCTTTACGGTTAACCCAGCCTCTCTGAGTTGGTCCAGGACTTGTTTAACCTGGGACACGTGGTCCTCCCAGGTCTGGTTAAAGACGCAGATGTCGTCAATATACGCCACGGCAAAACTCTCCATCCCCCTCAGTAGCTGATCCACCAGGCGCTGGAAGGTGGCCGGCGCTCCCTTGAGGCCAAAATGCAGGGTCAGGAACTCGTAGAGCCCCAGAGGCGTGATGAAGGCCGATTTCAGCTTGGCATCTGCGTCCAGCGGCACTTACCAGTAGCCCTTTGTAAGATCCATGGTGGTGAGGTACCAAGCGCCTCCCAGCTTGTCTAGGAGCTCATCAGGCCTGGACATGGGGTAGGCATCAGATACGGTGATGGCATTGAGCTTTCCATAGTCCACACAGAACCGGATCGACCCGTCCTTCTTGGGGACCAGTACCACTGGCGAGGCCCAAGGGCTGGAAGACTGCTGGATCATCCCCAAGGCCAGCATGTCCCTGACCTCTCTTCCTAGGTCCTGGGCAGTTTGCCCAGTGACCTGAAAAGGGGAGCATCTTATAGGGTCTCCACCCGGTGGACAGTCAAATTAGCTGGTTGGAAAACAGCTGTCGGTATAGATGCATCACCCCTCTGATCTCAGCATGCTGGGCCAGGGTCAGCTGATCAGAGAGGGGAATTGCCTCCAGGGGGGAACCAGCTTTTGTCCCAGGGAATAGATCCACTAAAGGGTCATCTCCCTGCTCCTCCCAATGTCCACACACAGCCAACAACACATTCCCCCTGTCATAGTATGGCTTCATCATATTCACATGGTATACCCGGCGGTGATAAGCCTGGTTAGACAGCTCCACCACATAGTTTACCTCATTAAGTTGCTTGATAACCTTGAAAGGCCCTTCCTAGGCAGCTTGGAGTTTGTTTTTCCTTACGGGGATGAGAACCATCACCTGATCCTTAGTGGCAAAGGCGCGGGCCCGGGCCGTGCGGTCATAACAGACCTTCTGCTTCCTCTGGGCTCAGGCCAGATTCTCCCTGGCCAGGCCCATGAGCTCAGCAAGTCTTTCCTGGAAGGTCAGGACATACTCCACCACCGACTCTCCATTGGGAGTGGCCTTCCCCTCCCGCCGACTTTGTCTCATCAGCACGGTCTAGACGTTCTAGGGGCCCCTTACCGCGCCCTTCCACGTATAAAAGTTTCGTAAGGTACACGCAAAACCAGTAGACTTCCTGGGTGGTACCCTCCATACTGGGATCCGGTAGCGAATACAGCAGGTGACGGGTACGTTACTTCGGTTCCCAGCTTCTGCATGGTGCATAGGTATTTTCATAAATGTTAGTTTCCAGCCATCACTTCATCTTTCCATGTCGTGTCCCGTATGATACCCTCGTTTCCAACCAGCCGGTTGGAACTTGAAGGTGACGATACGCTTGCAGGCCCAGTTGTTGGACTGGAACCCCAACATTATTCTGCCACAAGCGCACCGGAGCAGCGGCCCGACATGATAGTTGGACCCACTGGTCTGTTTAAGAACTTCACGCTTTGGGGACAACCCCACGCCGAGACACTTGAATGCTGGTCAGCAGCGCGTCTGCCACCGGTGTCTGCCTTCGATTAGAGGACAAGGATGTATTTTTTCCCTGACCAGGTCGTCTTGCTGAGAGGTCCCACTGTGTCCATGGCCACCTTCTGGAAAGGTTCTTCTATGATGCGTAAAGGCCTCAAAGCCGCTTTCCCCTTGTCCCAGGCCTTCCCCACCCTCTGGCAAGGGTCACAGGATTGGCAGTACTGTCGGACATGGGCAAAGACCCCAGGCCAGTAAAAGTTCTGCAGCAGCCTCTGCCTGGTGTGCCAGATTCCCTGGTGCCCTGCGAGAGGGATGTCATGGGCCAGATACAGTAGCTTGTGGTGAAACTTTTAGGGCACCACCAGCTGCCTCCTGATCCTCCAAGCCTCTGCTTCCCCTGGGGGAGCCCATTCTCAGTATAGGAACCCCTTCTCCCACAGGAACCTCTCCTTGCAACCTCTCCTCATGGTCTGTACTGCACTGAGGTTAGCCCGGTCCCTGGGCTTCCTCAAGGAGGGATCTTTCTGCAACTCGGCCTGGAACTCTCTCTCGCTGGCTGGGTCTGAGGCCGCAGCATCTCTGAGCCGTGTCCCTGGGTGTTCCTTCCCCACCAAGTTAGGGTTCTGCGCCTCTGGCAGAGTACCTTCCCCATTGTCGGGGTGCAGTGCCTTTTCCTGACTCTGACTATGAGTCCTTGAGGTCCCCCCATTAACACCTCCATGGGCAACTGTGGGTGTACCCCCACGTCCTTCGGGCCCTCCTTGGCCCCCCACTTCAGGTGTACCCTCGCCACGGGACCTTAGCCAGGTAGGTGTCAGGCACCATCCGATCTGAGGCCATCACCCCGGGCCGGGCCATCATCACCTCTGCGCCCGTGTCCCAGTACCCAGTGACCTTCCTCCCATCTACCTCCAGGGAAACCAGGCACTCTCTTCAGAGGGGCAGCCCTGCGCCTACCCTGTAAAGCAAAAACCCGGAGCCTGGAGCATCCAGCCCCCCAGAGGAGCTGACCTGGGGACCTCCTCCCTCCTTCACAGGTGATACGCTGCCAGCACCCTTTTCCTGGGAATGTTGCCCCTCATCCGACTGGGTCTTTACCCAGTCAACCCTCTGAGGGTTGGGTCTGCTCGGTCTGTCCCTGAGCTTGGGTCACTGGGCCCGTATGTGGCCTCGTTGGCCACAGTGATAGCAGCCCATGTCTCGTGGGTCCCTTCGAGTGGGTTGGATGGACTTGATGCTGGATGTTCCCCTTTGGTGGGGGTTCTCCATAGGCCCCTGCTGAGAGGTCCCATGGTGACTCTCTCTCTGCGTTGAGGCAGGCCTACTCCTTCGAGACTCCTCCCTGTTATCCCCTTCCCGACTGTCCACAAATTGGTCGGCCAGCTGGCCTGCGTGCTGCGGGTTCTCCGGCTTCTGGTCCATCAACCACAGCCTCAGGTCGGACGGGCACTGCTCGTACAGGTTGTTCCAGTGAGTTAGGTCAAGATCCTTTCTTTTGAGCTTGGGCCCCAGCTGTCCACTGCGGGCATACCCGATGCGCGCCGGTTGGCCGAGTGTAGGTATGCTGAACCTCACGGTTTACGCTGACTTTCCGGATGACGTTTTTTCTGCTACATCTCAGGGAAGTCGCGCCAAACTCACGCGAGCAGGCGCCTGTGTTGAACAGTTGTATGTCCCCTGCCTCCGCCCCTTCGGTCGGCTTACTACCTGCCACGGCTGTGGAGCTCCAGTTGTGAACGGGGGTTGAAGAAAAGTAGATCCTGTCTGCAGGGTCTACCCTGTGCATCTCGCGAGGCATTCTTCAAAGGGGGCCGTCAGGAAGGTATCTATGTCCTCCCCTCCTGTATCGCTGGGCAAGCAGATGCTACTATCAATCTCTTTGTATTGGGCCCCGCTCACTCACCACAGCGGGGCGCCACTGCGGTCGTCAGCCAGGCCAGCTCCAGCTCGTCATGTTTACGCGTTTCTCCTTCTCCTCCAGCTGCACACTGGCGCTTGGTTCTCCTCCTCATTATTTATGCTGGATCTCCCATTCCTTCAGTTCTTGCCTCCTGAACTCGAGCTCTTCCGTCTCAGTCCCTTCATATTCCAGCGATCCACTCCATGGATCGCCAGGAGATTGCCAGTGAACGATCCCCTGCTAGGGGTGAGCTCAACCAGGAGGACCCCTGCTGGGGGATGAGCTTCGCCGGGAGGCATCCCGCTGGCGAGGATCGCCCGCGGCCCTGCTGAGTCCTGGCGGAGGGTCACGGTCGCCCTCGGTAGTCAACTGGGCTCCTCCCGCCTTCCCCAGGCATAGAGAATGGGGTCTCGCGAAGCCTTCATCCCCGGCTGACCACTCCAGCGGCGACGACACTGGTGCTGTCTGCCATCAGCCAGGCTGCTTCCCTCAGAGAGCAGGGACCGTTCATTCAAAGCGACTCCTCCTGCTCAGCTGGGCAATCAAGCTGTTCTTTGGTGAGTCACCCTTCACCGCCCCCTCTGCTTGCCCGAGCGTTCCAGCAAGCGATTTGCCCCCCCCCTGGTCGCACTAGTGGTGCGCCACTGGCTATTCCTCGCTGGCAGCTCGCGGCCGGGGTGCGCGCTCCTTGGGGCTCGGGACTTGCCCTGGGTTGTAGCTCTTTTTCCCAGTATATGCTTTTTGGTTTCCCGGATCCATGGTCTTTATTCCATGATTTTTTCGTTCCGTTCTCTCATGTGGTTCTGTCTAGCACAGCTCTTTGCCTTTGTTGTCTTACTGCCTCCTTTTAACTTCGATGTTTTGTACTGGTTGGTGTTCAAAGTCTGTATGACTCGTCTTCCTGCCGGGTTTCCTCTTGGCGAGTCGCTTGCTTGTCAATCCCTGGGGGATTCCTGTATACTGCTCTAATAGTCTCGCTTTTCTTCACTGTTGGCTTACACACTCCCGTGGGGCCTAATCATTCCCTCTCGTTTTTAGCTGTCGTCTCCCCCGTCACTTTGACTGCTAGCGTGCGTTGACCATCCTCTGGTGCTTCGTTGCTCGCGACTCCGCTGTCGACCATTGTTTGTCATGGCAGTGTTGGTCGGGGTCCATGGCCTCTTGGATTTCTCTCGGTCTTCCTGGGACCCACAGTGACTCTCAGCCAGCCAGTAAAACAGAAGGTTTATTGGACAACAGGAATGCAGGTTACAGCAGAGCTTGTTGGCACAGTCAGGACCCCTCAATCGAGTCCTTCTGGGGGTTCAGGGTGCTTGGATCCCAGCTAGGATACCCTGAATTCCCACCACCCAGCCCCAAAACCGAAACTGAAACTAACCCCCTCCAGCCGGCCCCCTCCTTTGTCCAGCTTCCCGGGCCAAAGGTGCTGACACCCCTCCCCCCCTACCTGGCTCAGGTTACAGGGCTAGGTCCTGTCCCTCACCTGAAGTCCTCCCCGGCTCTCTGACCCCCACACAAACAGTCTCTACTCCATCACACCCCGCCTCACTAGTTCCAGCACCTAAGTCCAAACCAATTTGTGATGGTACTTTGAATGGAGTGATCTGGAGGAAAGATCCCACTAACAGTGTAGGGCGCCAAGCGTTCAGCCACAGTAACCAGTCCCCTCTCATTTCCCCAACAGTTGCACGCCTTGCTATGAATTACAGTTATACACTGCTGAGAAAACAGGAAAGTTCCCCAAACAGAAGTGATAGCAACACTTAAAATCTGTGTGGGTTAAACAGTATCTCAGAGATATCCGCTTTCTCTGGTTTCCACTAAACATGGTGCGATGAAGTGGGGGATTTTCTTGTTTTTTCCTCGTTTTTCCAATGGTTTGCATGCAGACAGAGAGCCGGGGTTTCTAATTCCACCCAAACAGACAGATGATGAAAGAATATTATGGCGGGAGAGGGCGTGTTAAACTGTATTTTGTCTGGATTAAAATGATGTGAAGTTTGCTGGCACTCTGGTTCCAGTTTGATTTCAGGACTATAAATAAACCAGCCTCTAGGCCACCCATCACAAGGCAGGACTCACTGAATGTCTCTGCTGCCCCCATTCCAACAGTGCAAAAGGAAGAGGACAGGTTAGCTAGTGGTCAGGGCGTGAACCTGCCCACAGTCAGTCTCCTGCTCTGCTGTAGACTTCCTCTAAGCTCTGCGGCAAGTCACTCGAGGATAGGGATGTAAAGGTATTTAGGAGTCTCACGTCCACTGAAAGCGATGGCTTTAGACTGTCTCAGGCCATCCTCCGTGCAGTGGGGGAATATCACTGCCCTACCTCCCAGGCTTGCCAGGCGCTCAGAGGCTATGATGATGGGGCCATATAAGTACCTTTCGCAGACAGAAACTAGGGAGACCAATATCTCCATGGCTAAGGCACTGCCCTGGCTGTGGATTGAGTCAGGCAGAGTATGTCCTGCAGCCCAATGGGCTATTGACTACTCTGGGAGCTTTCTCTTGACCTTCTTGCTGAATGCTCTGTCGTAACAGACACTTTCCTGCAAAAAGTTTTGGTTTTGATGAATCAGTATTTCCCAAAACAATTCCAGGTGACTTCCCCAAGGACACGTGGCACGTCACTGGGAGATCAGGCTGAGCAGCACAGGGTCCTGGCTCCCAGGCTTGCGGTCAGATCGCTAGACCACATGGCCTAGGTTGCCTCATGATGCTATGACAGGCAGCCAAGGAGTCTCCCACACCAGAGGTATCCAGTCCAGCTCACAGGGGCATTAGCATGGGTCAAGATCCAGCCTTATGCCCTAGTAGGGGGAAGGATAGTTCAGCAGTTTGAGTATTGGCCTGGTAAACCTAGAATTGCAAGTTCCATCCTTGAGGGGGCCACTTAGGGGTCTGGGGCAAAATCAGTACTTGTTGCTGCTGGTAAAGGGAGGGAGCTGGATTCAATGACCTTTCAGGGTCTCTTCCAGCTCTATTGCCCCATCTACACGACGCGTGAAATTCGATTTTAGATACGCAATTTCAGCTACGGGAATAGCGTAGCTGAAATCGAATATCTAAAATCGAGTTACTCACCCGTCTTCACCGCGCCGAATCGATGTGCGCGGCTCGCAAAGTCGAATCCGGAACTCCGTTTGTTTTGGTGGAGTTCAGGAATCGATGTAAGCGCGCTCTGGGTTCGATATATCCCCGTCTAGACGAGACACGATATATCGAACCCAGAGCTTTCGATTTTAACGCTCCGAAATGGCGCGTCGTATAGACGTGGCCTATGAGATGGCCCTCTTCAGATTCTACTGAGCAATGGGCAAACTTCCCAGTGGTTCCAGACAGGGAAGCAGCCCCATGTTCATTTGCTCTGGTGTCTTAGGCCTGGAGAACTTGGTTAAAAATCTTGTTGGAAGGGACTGTTTTGGGTAGGGGAGGCAGGGGACAGCATGGACCTATGGATAGACTTGGGTTCTAGCCCATGCCTGCTGTGCCAGCTTGGGTTAGTTGTGTCTACTCTGTGTCCTGGCTTCCTTGTCCACCTTTCTGTCTGTTTACACCTTCAGACTTCAGGTATTGTTGCTCTCTGCTCATGCGAGAGGACCAGGGAAGTGGGAAAGTGAAGGGGCCCTGATCTCTCTGGGGAACTGTTGTTTGCTACCTAGAAGACAATCATAATTTAGCAGCCCTTGATACCTGACTTTCCAGTATTTAATGGGCAGTACACAGAGCTGGATGCTCTGCTGTGACACGTGGCTGGGCCAGGGCAGGATCTGGAGGGACCCCCAGATCACGTGGAGAAAACACTTTCTGGGGTGTCAAGTTCATTTCCAAGCTTTATCTGGCATGATCAAATCAAAACACAGGATCAGAGTCTCCAGCCATTTCCCCTTCATGCGGCACCAGGATCCACAAACTCCAAAACAAACATGAGACTCAGCCAAGCAGCCTCCATTGGGCAGCTCCTCTCTGCACAGCTCCCCAGCTTGGCGCCCCATCTACCATTCCAGCCCCTCAGCCTCACCAGCCCCAGCTGCACTTGAGCACCTCAGGTGCAGTTAGGAAACCCAGGGCTTCTCAGAGATCCCCTCTGTGCGGGGGGTCGGGGTGAGGGGGCACTCCTTGCTGGGCCTCAGCTCCAGCAGCACTGCTAGGATTAATCCCTAAATCCTTGCTCTGCCGTGCTCTTGCTCAGCAGGGCTGGGGACGTGGTCATGAAATGCCTCCTCCTGGATTATTAGGGCAGGGAAACTTGATACAAAACACTCCATTGCAAGGGCTTGATGCAGAGCACTGGCCGCCCAGGCCTGGAGCTGGCTACTCCAGGCACAGCCAGCCTGGTACTTATGAGCTAGGATCCCTCTCTTCTGGACAGAGCCTGCAGAGATGCTGGCTCTGCAGGACATAGGCTGAGAGATGAACAAAGAAAATAGCACCTGCTCTTTTCACCCAGAGATCTCAAGGCTCTTTAGCAAGGGGCTCGCTATCATTATCCCTAGTCTACAGGCAGAGAAACTGAGGCACTGCAAGAGAAGTGACCCAGGGTCTCCCAGCAGCAAAGCTAGGAAGCGAATCCAGATCTTCTGAGTCCCAGTCTAGATTCATAGATTCATAAACTCTAGGACTGGAAGGGACCTCGAGAGGTCATCGAGTCCAGTCCCCTGCCCTCATGGCAGGACCAAATACTGTCTAGACCATCCCTGATAGACATTTATCTAACCTACTCTTAAATATCTCCAGAGATGGAGATTCCACAACCTCCCTAGGCAATTTATTCCAGTGTTTAACTACCCTGACAGTTAGGAACTTTTTCCTAATGTCCAACCTAAATCTCCCTTGCTGCAGTTTAAGCCCATTGCTTCTTGTTCTATCATTAGAGGCTAAGGTGAACAAGTTTTCTCCCTCCTCCTGATGACACCCTTTTAGATACCTGAAAACTGCTAGCATGTCCCCTCTCAGTCTTCTCTTTTCCAAACTAAATAAACCCAATTCTTTCAGCCTTCCTTCATAGGTCATGTTCTCAAGACCTTTAATCATTCTTGTTGCTCTTCTCTGGACCCTCTCCAATTTCTCCACATCTTTCTTGAAATGCGGTGCCCAGAACTGGACACAATACTCCAGTTGAGGCCTAACCAGCGCAGAGTAGAGCGGAAGAATGACTTCTCGTGTCTTGTTTACAACACACCTGTTAATGCATCCCAGAATCACGTTTGCTTTTTTTGCAACAGTATCACACTGTTGACTCATATTTAGCTTGTGGTCCACTATGACCCCTAGATCTCTTTCTGCCATACTCCTTCCTAGACAGTCTCTTCCCAGTCTGTATGTGTGAAACTGATTGTTCCTTCCTAAGTGGAGCACTTTGCATTTGTCTTTATTGAACTTCATCCGGTTTACCTCAGACCATTTCTCCAATTTGTCCAGATCATTTTGAATTTTGACCCTGTCCTCCAAAGCAGTTGCAATCCCTCCCAGTTTGGTATCGTCTGCAAACTTAATAAGCGTACTTTCTATGCCAACATCTAAGTCGTTGATGAAGATATTGAACAGAGCCGGTCCCAAAACAGACCCCTGCGGAACCCCACTTGTTATACCTTTCCAGCAGGATTGGGAGCCATTAATAACTACTCTCTGAGTACGGTTATCCAGCCAGTTATGCACCCACCTTATAGTAGCCCCATCTAAATTGTATTTGCCTAGTTTATCGATAAGGATATCATGCGAGACCGTATCAAATGCCTTACTAAAGTCTAGGTATACCACATCCACCGCTTCTCCCTTATCCACAAGACTCGTTATCCTATCAAAGAAAGCTATCAGATTGGTTTGACACGATTTGTTCTTTACAAATCCATGCTGGCTATTCCCTATCACCTTACCACCTTCCAAGTGTTTGCAGATGATTTCTTTAATTACTTGCTCCATTATCTTCCCTGGCACAGAAGTTAAACTAACTGGTCTGTAGTTTCCTGGGTTGTTTTTATTTCCCTTTTTATAGATGGGCACTATATTTGCCCTTTTCCAGTCTTCTGGAATCTCTCCCGTCTCCCATGACTTTCCAAGGATAATAGCTAGAGGCTCAGATACCTCCTCTTTAACTCCTTGAGTATTCTAGGAATAGTCTAGTGTCCAATCCAATCCACCTGGACACACCGTGCTCCTGCTGAGAACACAAGGCTGGGGGAGGATGTGGCTTTGGGTGGGAGGTTTATGGGCCAGAGGAAAGGGGGGTATCTGGAGAGAGCTGCCACAGAGCTAGGCTGAGGCCTGCTGGGGTGCTGGAGTTCTAGCTGGAGTCACGTGTCCGGGGCTTTCCTACTGTGGCAGGGGGGAAGGGATAGCTCAGTGGTTTGTGCCTTGGCCTGCTAAACCCAGGGTTATGAGCTCAATCCCTGAGGAGGCCAGTTAGGGATCAGGGGCAAAAATTAGTGCTCAGTCCCACAAGAGAAGGTAGGGGGCTGGACTCAATGACAATTCAAGGTCCTTTCCAGTTCTAGGAGATAGGTATAGCTCCAATTATTAAGGGCTCAGGGTTAACAGGACACAGGTGGCTAGCCTGAGGCCATGGTACCTGGGAATCACTGATTAGCTGCATTGCAGTAGCACCTGGGAGTCCCACACAGGACAAATACAGCCAGGAAGTGAAAACCAGGGCTGGCTCTAGGCACCAGCAAACCAAGCATGTGCAAGGGGCAGCATTCCAGCCACTTTTTTTTGTTTCAGGGAGCAACGCCCACACCTTGTGGCTGGGCTAGGCAGTCTCCAAGTGGGGGCCACACCACGGGGCACAGGGAGCTGAATGCAGGTGCTGCAGGGCAGCCATCCCCCAGCACCACAGCCAGGGCTGGGCAAAGCAGCCCGAGCTGCCCAGGGACTGCGCAAGGTGGCCAGAAGCAGCACCAGCAATGGGACCATAGAGGACAGGATGCTGCCGTGCAGGGCCCACATCCTGCTCTCTGGGGCTCTGCTCTCTCTGGGGCTACCTTGCCCCAGCTCCTCAGTCCCCTGCTGGGGCGGTCCCCCAGCTCTGCCCTCCCAGATCCTGGACAGTCCTGGAGGCAGTAACCCTGGCTGGAGGGACCCTGGGCTGAGGTGCGGCCCGGGAGCCCCGCTGCTTATCCTGACCCTGCCAGCGCCGGACCAGCTGGAGGTGAGGGGGGAGCGGGTAGAGTCAGCACTGGCCAGGGGGAGCCCAGCGCTGGGGTGGCAGGAGGTGCGGGGGGGAGGACACTGGTGGGGCAGGGGGAGAGCCCAGGGCTGGAGGGGGGGCAGCCACAAATTTTTTTGCTTGGGGCAGCAAAAAACCTAGAGTGGGCCCTGGTGAACACAGCTAGGCAAGGAAACAGGAGGCGACTGCTCAGCATGGCAGGCTGTGGTCTCAGCACAGCAGCAGTGAAGCTGTTGCACGTGTCCCAGCAAAGGACAGCTCTTTAGGGGGTCAAGGAAGTGGCTTTGTGGGTGTCTATAAGGAGCTCCTCCTCCAACGCGGGAGGAACAGCAGGGAAAGGTGTTGTTTGAAAGTCACAGTGAAGTTCAGCTATGGCTGAGGGCCGGTGGGCCATGTGCTCGCTCTGCTCAGGGATGCCGATCACCTGCAGTGAAGGAGTCAATTTGCTGAATGTCTAATGGCTCTCAGCTGACCTGATCTCTCAGGCCCCATCACATCACCCTCTGCCCACAGAGTTTCTTCTGCCTGGCATCCACTGTATTTCCCACTGTGGCTGTGATGGAGTTTCCACATGAAAAGCTGCTCTTGGGACACTTCAGACCTTCCCCTTCCAGACCCCTTGGGAAGTGGGAAGGGCAGAGGGAGCCAAAAACTGAACAGGCAACACACTGGAAATCACTGGAGCCTTTTAAGGCTTGTCTCTACCTGTTTTCCCACCCACACCTTCAGAATGACTTTTATTTCCAAGTCCAGGAAACAACAAGAAGGAACAAAGGTAAAGTCACCAGGGGAGAGCGCAGTGTGTTTGAGGGGCCATAACATGCTGCAGCAGCTCAGAGTAAAATGACCTTATTAGAGAGCTTATTCCTTCACTTTCCCACTTCCCTGGTCCTCTCGCATGAACAGAGAGCAACAATACCCGAAGTCCGAAGGTGCAAACAATTTGATGTTTGTTTGGGGTGAACTTCCCGCAAGCTTAAATCCAAGTTCCTTTTTCCTTATTTTCGAATCCCAACTTACTTCCTGTGTGCCCCTAATTTATATAGTAATATTCTTAGCTATACCTTAACCAATCATTCTACTAAAATTTACCTAACCAATCCTAACATATTGTAACCTTAATTAGTTTACACCCAACAAAATTAATTATACAGCAGCCAGAAACAATCACAGGATCAGGCAGAGACCATGCAAATAAACATACAAAACAATACAGAAGTGAGGATTTCACAACTACATCTGTACAGACATAAGGGTTTTCCTGCTGTGTCTATTGATAAGTGAGTTCTTACCAGACAGAAAACTATCAAACTAAATTTTCTTCTACATGTTCTAGGCCCTTCCCTTTCTCTGGAGGTTATAGATCAGATCACCTTCCTAACAGCCCCAGATTGCCTTATTTCAGTGTGACTAAACAGGGCCTCAGGGCTGGTCTACACTAGGGGAGGGGATCGATCTAAGATATGCAACTTCAGCTGTGTGAATAACGTAGCTGAAGTCGAAGTATCTTAGATCGAGTTACCTACCGTCCTCAGGGCGCGGGATCGATGTCTGCGGCTCCCCGTCGACTCCGCTACCGCTGTTCGCATTGGTAGAGTTCCGGAGACGACAGGAGCACGTTCAGAGATCGATATATCGCGTCTAGATGAGACGCGATATATCAACCCCCGAGAAATCGATTGCTACCCGCCGATCCGGCCGGTAGTGAAGACGTACCCTCAGACTGTCACAGTGAGAAAAGGCCCTTATACAGATAGACAATGATTTTGATTCTTTCTTTTATACCTCTATAAGTAGCTAAGTTATAAGAATACACCTACATTCTTAACGTATAGGCCAGACAGGCTTAAATATCTATATTCTACCAGACCTCTCAATTTAAAGGTGTTGGACACATCTTAATAGCCACATTGACCACAATTTCAGGGTTTGGAAGAAGGTTCACCCACTTCTTATTTGATCCAAGCTGTTCCATGTAGTCTAGCTGTACTGGTGATGAATGAATAAGGAGACACTGTGTTTGGATGGTAGCTGCTGTGATACGTGCATTGACAGTGTGTGAAAATAGCTGTCAGTAGAGAACGGCTCCATAGTGGAGATGACGGCTGGCCCAGGCGAGTGCCACCTCTTGTGATCCGGCCAGAGCAGCCTTCAGAACTGCCTTAATTCGCACCCTGGATGCAACAGCCCATTGCAGCAGCAGGGAATCACCAATGTGAGACCACCCTGGCCACACCTCCTCCCACCTCCTACCCAATGCTGACATGCCCTCACCTGGCTCTGCTCCTGACAGGAAGGCCCCCTGCACCAGTGCCTTTCACCAGGGGTGGGCATAGATAACAAGGATTTAGATCCAGTGAGCTCTGGTTCAGGAGAGGAAAGTGTCTCCCCAGGCTGGAAAGCTGAATCCTCCCCTGCCTGCGCTTACTGAGCTAACGCTCCATTGCAGCCATGTAAGAAACCACTGCACTGTGCAATTCAAACTGTGCAGGTAAAAATTCAGGCCGCACTCTAGTCTCGTCTAGCGATAAACACAAACTCTGGCCTCTGTCCTGTGGGGAAACCTGCCCAGGAGGGACTCAGCAGAGCCATCGGAGACCTAGCTGCACTCCCCACACCAGAGCCTTTGCAGAAGCCTTGCAGGGTGTGTCTAAACTGCCCACTAAGCCTGGGCCCACCCCTGAGTCAGGTTGGAGCCCAAGCCCTGGTTCCGTCCACACACAAATCAGCCTGACTCAGGTCAGCAGGACCCAAGTCCTAGGACCCTCCTTAGGGCTAGAGGAGTGAGTCTCACTGTGACTTGGGTCCGAGCCCTGTCACACTGCAGTATGGACGCAGCTCAAGCCGCAGACCTGAGTCAAGAGGTCTGCGCAGTGCAGTGTGGATGCATTAGCACAGCTGTGAGACCCAAGTCCAGCCATAGTAAGTCCAGTTGTACAATGCAGTGTGGATGCTCAAGTGCGGGCTAGGAAACCCCAGATCAGCAAGGCCTGGTCCCACAGACCTGGGTTTAACGCAGTGTAGACATACCTGAGTCATCCTGGAAATACGCTGGAGCCTCCATGCTGCTCCCTGCCCTTCCTTTCCTTCATGCAGCCCTTTTCCCTAAGCAGGCAGGGCAACCTCCACTCCTAAGCCAATGCCCGTTCTCCGAGATGTGCCAGGGCAGAGCTGAAGTTACTCCTGCACTGAGCAGCATGGACCCATCTCGGCGCAGTTCTGAGGGGAGGTAGCACCACAGGGCACAGGGCCCACTAACACCTCCCTGCTCTCTTCAGCCATGACCAGACCCTGGGATCCAGGCCCAATCTCTGCCTTTGGTAACAGACAAACCTGGGGAGATCATCGGCTTGAAAGCCAGAAGGGCCATCTGGGCTGATCCCCTGTGTGACACAGGCCATAGGAGTAGTGTTTGACCTTCAAGGATGGAGAAACAAGGCCCCACTTGGATTATGGGACTAGCCAAGATCACACAGCAGGTCGGTGGCAGAGTCAGGGGTGGGATCTGAGCCCATGTTGGGCGCCTTAGCCCCTGCATCCCTGGCCTCCTCCTCTCACGAGAGATTTTTCAGCTCCTGTTTGAGCATTGTTGGTGTGGCCTGGGCATTCGTGCACTGCGCTAGGGCCCTGTTCCTGGCTATGCTGGGTGACCTGCAGTAAGTCACTTTCCCTCTCAGCATCCCCAGCTGTAAACTGGGGATAAAGTCCCCGACCTCCCTCCAAAAGTGCTTTGAGCTCTACTGATAGGTGTTATCGTTACTTCCCCTGAATGGCTCAGCCTGCAGGACAATGGTTAGTGCAGAGCGGACCCTTAGACTGTTGCCAGGTTTGCCCAGATCAGACCCATGACCGTACGGAGACATCACCTGAGTCCCTGTGTCCCCTCACAGTGTTAGACACCTACCCTCCAGTGCCTGCTTGGCCCTTGTGACATTGGAGCAGACAGCGGCTGAGCCGGCTACGCTGGCTATTAACATCAGGGTGAGCTGCAGCTTCATGGCTCAAGCCCATCTCCAGTGGCCCTGCTTAGCCAAATGGCTCCAGTCCTCTGCATTGACCTCTCAGGCCACAGACGCTGTCTTGGAATCTGAGAAGAGCTGTCTGCTGGTGCCAGTGGGCTTCGGATCAGCCCCTTCTTGTAAAGCCAGCTTGGTCGGTACATGGTGCCTTTGTCAAAGGGCAGCTGGGCTGTGATATCCTCTCTGGGCTTGACCAGCATGTCGGCAGCCAGCTCTTCCAATTGCAGTCACCATAATCACACACACCTGGGATCACAGAGCGCTTCACAGCCTTCACAGCCCTGGGAAAGCAGCTCAGTAGGTTATTATCCCCGTTTTACAGATTGGGAAACTGAGCACTGGGCAGTAAAAGCTGGCATTTTCATAAGCATCTAATAGAGCCTGGCCCCAAATCCCACGGGCCAAGTTCCCCCCTTCGTGCTACTGGAGTTAATCACAGCATGTCTCTGAGAGTGAGTGGCTCCTCTAGGTCCCTTTGAAAATTCCAGCCTAGCTGACTTAGCCCTAGAAGGCTGCTCTGATCTGCAGCATGGGCTGAACTGCCCCCCATGAGTCCCAACTAAAGGAGGGCATTGCCTCCTTCCTTGATGCCTGTGCCACACTCCGCTGGGCTGGATCGGGAGGAGCTGGTTGCTACGCTCGCCGACCCTGTGGAGCAGGGGCTGTGTGAGGCCACTGCGACAATAACCCTTTCTGCTGAGCCCCTTGCAGGGGGTGTGGTGCATCCTGGGAAATGGACTGAGACCTGCTAATTCATTTCCCACAAGGAGGCACCCAAAGATAACGGCTTCCAACATCGTCCAACCTGGGCTGGCTTCAAATCAGTGACCCTGTGACTCAGGGTTCCCAATCACAACACTCGAGCCCTCCTGTCCCTCCTTTCGATGAGCTGAAGTCCCAGGTGCTGGCACAGATGGTCTGTCCTTGTGGAACCCAAGGTTGGAGAAGTGTTCGTTGTAGTGAGCTTACAGGGGCAGGGTGGATGCGATGGAAACCCCCAGGACCCTGCCGTCACATTGGGCAAGAGAGGGTGGAGTAATTCAAGCCAAGACATGACCCAGGCAGGAGTCTGTGGGCTGAGACGCAGCCTAAAGCTGTCAGCTGTCAGCAATTTCCAGGTCAGCTGATATTCTAATGGGTGAAAGGAGGATTGTTACAGGCCCTGGGTCAGAAAGGACACGGAAAGAAATCCCATTCCCCGAGGAAAGCACAGCAGTCTCTGGCAGCCCTGGCTGCTTCCTAGGGGCACTGTGTCTCCTGGCAATAAGACATCAGCTGCACTGCTCAGCTCTATCCCCCACATTAGGCAAACAATGCCCATTTCCCTTGGAGTCCCTCCGGACAAAGAGGGAGCTTAGGGCGAGCTCTGGGCAAGAGGCCCTGGTCTCGCATACTCCTACAGTCACGCTCTCATTTGAGCTGAAATCCACTTGGTTCCAGACCCGGAGAAGCTTGAACAAACTTCTCAGTGTATTTTGAAACAGAGAGTCACCCTAGGAGCACAGGTTTCTGGGGAGGTGGAGTCCCAGGTCAGCTAGCCCTCCCTTTGCAGAGCCACAGGAAAGATCTTAAGTATCGGAGGGGTAGCCACGTTAGTCTGGATCTGAAAAAGCAGCAAAGAGTCCTGTGGCACCTTATAGACTAACAGATGTATTGGAGCATGAGCTTTCATGGGTGAATACCCACTTCATTGGATGCGCATCAGGACTCTTTGCTGCAGGAAAGATCTTGGGGCTTGTCTATAGAGAGAGTCGGGGCATGGCACATGGGGTGTCAATCTACAGCGCGCTAGCCTGCCACACACTACCTGGTCTTGTGTTTCCTGCTCCCGTGCACTGCAAGTTCCTTAGTGCGGTTAGATCTATTGCTGAATGAAATGGGAGTATGTCACTGGGCATTAGTCAACGTTTAGTGCTGGGAGCAGGGTCCACATGGACGATTAGCGCACAGCAGGTTAGTGCGTTGTAGATTTCCACCACAACTTGTTCCACCAACCCTCCATATAGACAAGCCCTCACACAGCAAAACACTCTGTAAAATGGATCTTGTTTTGTTCTTGTTCTTTGACAAAGGATTAAACACCTTAATTCATCATCTCAGCATGCTGTTCAGTGCCCAGTTCTTCAGCGGCTACCTCTGTGTCCCATCCACCTGCAAGACCAGCGTGCCACCAACTGATCCAGAGCACTACCCGCATTCATGGCCAGCATCCATCCATCACCGCAGAGCGCCATCCATCCGCATGACCAGTGTGCCATCCACCATGCCACAGCATCATCCATCTGGATGGCCAGCGTGCCATCCACTGCCCCAGAGCACCATCCACCCACACAGTCAGTGTGCCACCATCAGCCCAAAGCACCATCCACCCACATGGCCAGCCTCCCATCCACCTCTCCAATGTACTGTTCACCACCTCAGGGTGTCATGCATTGTCTCAGTGCACCAGCCCCCATCTTGGCAGACTGTCCATCTCCCTTTCCTTGGTGCACCATCCTCCTACATGGCATCTGTGGGTGCAGGGTTGGGGCCTGTTCCTTTCATGGCCGAGCTGCCCAGCTGGGTGCTGGGAAGCTCTTGTTGCTCTGCTCAGCGAGTTGGAAGCGGATACAGAACAAAGCAGAGCTCTTGGAAACATTTTGAGCTCTGACCACATGGTGACTGGACACCACCCCAGCTACCCTCCTGGTGCTCCAGCGACAAGCCTCATACTTCACCTGCCAGCATTCTCCAGGTGTCAGGGCTACCTGCACTCTCATCGCCTGTGTGAAATCTGCCCTCCTGCTTTCTCTGTCCTCCCATCCATCTCCCATCTTCACCCTCTCCTTTCTCTGGCCAGCCACTTTCTGCCCACCCCTCAACCCCAGTACCTCCCTCCTCTTGGCCCTTAGGAGGGAGGAAAGTGTCAGCCCTATTTCCCAGGGGGGTGAACGCAGAGAGCTTTTTGGGGTCCCACTTTCAGCCTCTGGGCTTTGATTTTCAGAGGTGCTGAGTTCCCCCAGCTGCTGTTAGCTTCCACTGGAATTAGGGGTGCTCAGCATCTCTGGAAAATCAGGCCTCAGACGGCTCAAATTGGGCCCCTGACATTGGCGCTTCCCCCAGATTAGTGGACATGTTTGCACATTGGGCCTACGGGACTAGCCCAGGGTCCCCCCAGGAAGGCTGTGACAAAGAGCACCTCAGGCGGGGAAGCACGACATGCTGCTTGGCCTGCAGCTTCCAGCCATCTGCTGGGTGTGGTTGCTGGTGAAGTAAGAGCCCCTGGGCCAGATGGGAGCTGAATGAGGATGGGTGGCAGGCAGGGAACAGGCCAGCAGGGTGAGCCCAGGCTTCGTACCATGCAACCTTATGTGCTGGAAATCCCTCTTGCCATGCAGCTGATTGCTGGCCTCATCCGTTGCCTGCTACCCTTCCAGCCAGGAGACTGACCGCTCATTGCTGACTGCTGGCCCACAGGGTGGGACCCGGCAGTAATAATGTCCAGACAGTCATTTCTAAAGGGTTTACAGGATGACAACCACGCTGCTTCTCTTCACTGTCCCCAGTATCCCCAGCGTCCAGTAACTCCTGACCCCGTCACTGTAACCACCCCAGTGCTGCAGACCAGCTCCAGGGGCTAGGAAGGAACTGCCTCATTCCCTGTGAGTCAGGTGTGCTGGCATCACTGGCTAAGCAGATGGGATTCCACACCCAGTAATAGGCACCTAGTGCAGAAGGTAGCACAGGACCTAGACACCTCTTAGGGCTGTTCATTCATTCAGGTCATTCGTAATATACTGCAGCATTGAGGACATGTAGCTCAAAGCTGGGAGACCCAAAGGAAAATTCATGGAGTCTCAGGAGCCGTTTCCTAAGAGCAGGGTGATGAGTTCTCCATCACCTCACCAGACATGGCTGCTCATTGTGTCATTGCTGGGTCTCACATCCGTCTCTCCATGTATATTTGTCCATGGTGAAATACCCACCCCACAGAAATACATCACTGCCCAGGGCGATGGTTTGTCATGAACTCCGGTGGACAGAGGTTCTGGCATGAGCAGGGACCTGAGACTAGGAGCAGAGCACTCTGCGCTTTGAGCATGTACCTGCTGCATTCAACATGCTTCATGACAGAACAAGGAGCAATGGTCTCAAGTTGCAGTGGGGGAGGTCTAGGCTGGATATTAGGAAACACTATTTCACTAGGAGGGTGATGAAGCACTGGAATTGGGTTCCCTAGGGAGGTAGTGGACTCTCCTTCCTTAGAGGTTTTTAAGGTCAGGCTTGACAAAGCCCTGGCTGGGATGATTTAGTTGGGGTTGGTCCTGCTTTGAGCAGGTGGTTGGACTAGATACCTCCTGAGGCCCCTTCCAACCCTGATATTCTATGATTCTATGATCCAACTGACCCAGAGCTGTAGTCTGGGAGCTGGTATCATTTGTCCTTTCCCCCTGGGGATGGGGATGGAGCAGCCAACACACTCCACTTGTGACTCAGGGCTCTGAGCCATTCCCATGGGAATCTACTCAGCTTGGTTTAAATCTCAGGAAGTGGGACGCACTCACTGACTCAGGGTATGCTTTTGTTGTTGGATTTAGGAAGTGTGTCAAGTTGTTGAATCAGGTATTTGTTCCCTTCCTGTCACAGTGGTTTGTTAGTTTGTTCAGTTTGTCTGCGTTGACGAAGCTTAAGCCAAGCTGGGCCAGCCTCAGTCCACTCCCACCAAGTTTTGCTTATTATGTCAAAAACGTTCAAATGTTCATTTTGGGCACAAGTCACTCCAGTGCCAGAGTCTGCACAAGGCTCTGCAAAGCTTAGGCCAGGATCTGCCATCAAACCGCATTGGAGCAGCAAACTCCCTTAGGCTCCTTGGAAGACCCCAGCCCCAAACTCCACAGTAAGGGTTTCAATGGCCCAGAAGGCCAGGGACAGACTTGTCTGTACTGTGGTCAGTTTCATGTTATAAGCATAAATTCCACAGAACTGATCTATGTTCATGGCTGTCTTGTCTTCTGTCTGTATGTCCATCCACAAAACACTGAACTGTCTACAGGGTACTGCTAAGCAGTGCATCATAGACTCTATTTTGCCCAAACTATTTGGTGATTCTCCTCTAGCTCAGGTGTCAAGGCTCCTGAAGCAGGTGGTTGCAATGTCCGTCTATGCTGCCTTTGTGAAGCTCTGAGTAGGTGTCACGGACTCACAGATCATGCCCACTCTTGGCCCTGTGCGGCCCATGGGGGGTGCCCCTTTTAGTGAGACAGCCTTTCTCGGGGGTCCACTCTCTCTCAGGGTCAGGTCCCTCCACCTCCTGGAGCCACACCTCTCTGAGCCTTAGCACGTCTGTCTCTGTCGTGGGCCCCCTCCAGGAGTCCTTGCATTCTGGACCCACTGGGCCTCTTCACACCCGAAGGGGCTGATGCAACCCTGTTCTCTAGACCAGAGTGACTCTCAGCCAGCATAAAACAGGAGGGTTTATTGAGAGTTGAACACAGCACAGGAAACTGTCAGGGCCTCAGGCCTGGCCTCTCACAATAACAGCACATCTCAGTCTCCCTGCATCCAGGTGGGCTCTGCCTGCTTCCCCTCGCCAGCCCCGAGCCCCCCTGCTTCCCAGCTGGGTCTCTGATATCCCAGGCCTCAAGCCCCGCCTCTGTCCATTGTCTTCTCTCCAGGTAAACAGGGTCGTAAACAGGAAGGCCTGAGTCCCCTCTCCTCGCAGCTCTTCTCTCGCTGGAACCGGCTGGTCAGGTCACCGGGGTCCTCTCTCTGCAGCCCATTGTCCTCCCACGGGCCAGAATCGGTTGAGTCTCCTGGGCTGGGGCCCTGAGTCCCTCTCCGGTCCTCTGTAGCAACAAACTCCCTCTCCTCTCACCTCGTTAAACCAGTAACACCCAGGTACATTGAGTCCCACCCCCTGTGCATGCAAACCCTGGAAAAGACAGAAAACCCCAAGAAAACCCCCCCACTTCGTCACAGTAGGCCATGGTATTTGTATTGTGTTCCCTGGTAAATGGCCAGTCTCTCTGGAAGCTGAGTGGAATTAGCAAGACAGCTGCTTTGAACATTTATGTCACTATTGCTGGCTGTTCTGGATTCTACCACTGGACAACTGGAGATGGGACAAAGGACCCAGGCATGAGCAGGGAGAACATAAGGCTCATCAGGGGCTAGTGACTGCCAGGCCTTTGGAAAGGGCTGTCACATGCTGAAAACTGTGTGCAGCTCCCAGCACAGACTGCTGGGCCCCACCATTGCAGCAGAGGCAGGTGGTGGGCAGCAAATCCCCACAGAACCTGTTGATGGCCCTCCATAAGGCCAGCCTTGCTAGGGTGTCAGGAGGGATGGTCCCTGAACCAAGGACGTATTGATAGACGGTTCCACAGACCATTCGTGATCCCCTGCACTGCAGCTTGCATCCCTTGTGCTAGTGCAGAGCTGCCACAATGCTCCCCAGCAGCTGTTGCCATCCCAGCCAGGCGCCTGCTCCAGGGAATCTCCCTTAAGACAAGACCTTGTGTTACCTTAGGTGACCCCACGGCACAGTTTGGTCACAGGAGTGAAGCAGGAACCAAGGCACCTGCCTGAATGGGGTGGCTTGTTTGCGGAGAGAAAGTTCACAAATCGGTTTAAGGCAAGGGCTCCCCCCTTCAGGGTGCTGGAGCAGCCGTATGCTTCTGCTTAAAGGAAGTGTTTTGGGGAAAATTAAACTCATTGCAATTAGGGCACTAATTTTCCTGTGCCTGAGATTAGCTGCTAACCTGCTTACACAGCAAAATCCCAGCTTTCCAAACATATTAGTGTGAGTGACCTGCCCCCAAATTCATTGATATTAATTATCCTACCAACCCCCTGGGCTCAGTGACATACCTCACCTGAGCCCCACTTCTTATCAGTATTAATTAGCCATCTAACCTCTACACCCTGCTGCTACTCAGTAATACCAATGACCACACCAGCTTCCCTGACTGCTCATGAATATTCCTGACTTTAGCCCGCCACTCTTGTATTAATTACTACAAATTAGTCATGGTAATTTGCTCACCCCACACTCATTAATAGCATCTGAAACTCATTAATATCAGTTGATTGACAGATTCTCCAATAAAGCATTGAGGGGGTTTCTTTTTCTCTTTGTATTTTAGAGACAAGGTGGCCCACACAGAGCTCTGCTCCAGAGCTGGGAAACGCACTCCGACATCACCGCTAAATACAAGGGGGAACCAATGGTTTAGCCCAGGCAGTTAGCATACATTGTAAGGGACCATTCAAGGCAGAGTCATTTTCAGTGTCTCTGTGTGGCTTTGTATGCTGAATCCCACTGAGTCATGTGCTGGCTTGCCCAGGAGAGTGGTATCCATTCAGCAAAGGAGCTGGGTGTGCATGGGTCTGTCAGAGAGGGATGGGTGAGGCTGGACCATTTGTGGCGCCACTTAGGCCTATGAAAGTGCAACGTGCCCACCACAGAGGGAATGGCAGCATTAGCCCTCACTGCTCCAAACCTGTGTCCAGGAGAGCAAGTGCCCTGAGGTGCCAGGTGATTTCACTAGGAGGGTGGGGAAGCACTGGAATAGGTTCCCTAGGGCAGTGGTGGAATCTCCATCCTTAGAAGCTTTTAAGGCCTGGCTAGACAAAGCCCTGGCTGGGATGATTTAGTGGGTGTTGGTCCCGCTTTGAGCAGGGGGTTGGACTAGATACCTCCTGAGGTCCCTTCCAACCCTGATCGTCTATGATTCTATGATGGGGTCCCAGTCCCTGGGGGTAGGCTGGGGACACACTTGCTGTGTGGTCAGCCAAGACCTTGAGGAGATTTTCAAAATTCGACACGTTCCAGTTTATTTGGCAGGCTGAGCTGCAGTGGGTGGGGGAGATGAGCCGAGTTGCTGTAACATCTCGAAGAGCAGCTCTGCTCTGGACTGCTCTCTGGTGCTCCAGCGGGTGGGAGTGGGTGGCCTGCAAATAAACACGCCCAATCTGCTTGGGGCCCGGGGCATGGGGGGCAAGTTTGTAGAAATTTTGGTGGTGCCCAGAACCTGCCCCCCCACCTCTGCCCCCTCAAACTCCGCCTCCACCTGCCTAAGGCTCTGGGCGGGGTTTCAGGGGGAAGGTCTGGGGTGCAGGTCCTGGGCTGGGGATTAGGGTGCAGGAGGGGTGCAGGCTTTGGGAAGGAGTTTGGGTGCTGGGTGCAGGCTCCGGGCTGGGGCAGGAGGTGGGTGTGCAGGAGGGGGTGAGGGGTGCAGGCTTTGGGATGGAGTTTGGGTGCTGGGGGCAGGCTCCGGGCTGGGGCAGGGGGTGGGTGTGCAGGAGGGGGTGAGGGGTGCAGGCTTTGGGATGGAGTTTGGGTGCAGGCTCAGCTGGGGGTGGGGGTGTAGGAAGGGGGAGGTGGTGCACACTGGGGCAGAGGATCAGACTGCAGGGAATGAGGGTTGGGGCTGAGGATGAGGGGTTCGTGATGTGGGGGTGCTCAGAGCTGATGCAAAGGCACAGGGTGCAGGGGGATGAGGGTTGGGGCTGAGGATGAGGGTTTGGGGTGTTAGAGAGGCTCAGGGCTAGGGCAGAAGGGCAGAGTAAGGGCAGCCTGCCTTGCCATTAGCAGTGGCAGGTGCTAGGACCCTGGGGCAGCAGACAACAGATCTGCCGGGAGCCAATCTGCCAGCAGGCAGGGATGCGGCGGAGGGGCGACGCAGGGGGAGGGGTGGAAGGTGGAGGCGGGACCCGCTCCAGACAGGGACATGGCAGGGTGGGGCGGTGGGGGGAGTCCCGCGGGGGCCAGGGCCAAATATTGCTGGAGCAGGGCACCCAGCCCTGAATATTCCTGGAGCCCGGGCACCTCGAGCCCATATAACTCGCCGCCTATGGCTCGGGGGTCTCACAGTGCCTAGCACTGATGCTCCATCCCAAGCCCCACTTGCCACATGAACAATTCCAGCATTTGTCGAACACCCTCCGCCCCCCATTAGCTTCCTTGTGGCAGGTTATCACACTTGGGTAAAACTCTGCCTCTTCAGTGCTGCCTTTGGAGACAATGGCAAAAGCTCATTTTCAGCTGTGCAAAGGAAGAGATTGAAACACAGACACTGTGAAAAGCTGTTGTGCATTCAACATCCCTGCTCACTCTGTAACCCCACATAGCACAGGGAAAATCGGGGAGGGGGGACATTCCCCCATAACTCTCCTACATTTGCTGTGTTAAAAAGTCAGGTCATTCCATAAGCCAAAACTTCGTTTCAAAGGAATGAAGTTTGGGGAAGTGCAATACCCCCAAAAACAAACTCTAAAGAGCAAGGAAATGCCACGTAATGGGACACCTCTATCCCCACCCTAGGCCCATTCAGTACCAGACTCCAGCCTTGCCAGGACCTTCCTTCAGACTCCAGCTGATGAGGAAACACGCTGCAAACACCTCACAGGATAGTGGAGCACCAGAACTACAACCTCATGCACACCTAGCCTGTGCACATTCCTCAGTGGTGACTCTGCTGTGGCTGTAATAAAGATTTTTGCAGTATATGTTGAGGGAGATTTGCACTGACACCCACCACTGGTGGATCCTGGCCCGTGTGGCTTGCAGATTGTGGTGATGACAGGAATTGTACGAGAGTCATCGAAAGGGGCCTGCGGAGCTTGTGCTGTTTTTTTTAAATGACTAAATGACATCCCAGTTTGTTCCGTTTCTTCTTTGGAATGTGCGTGAATAGCCTGGGGACAATGGCCACATTTCTGTACTTAGGAGAAATCAGCACATGCGCTGTATCATCCATTGGCACTGAGCAGGCACCTGGTAGCTAGGGTCGCTGGTGACTCTGGCTGAGGCTCTGTGTTAGACTCGGAAAGCAGATAAATATACACCAGACATGGAATGTCACTAGGAAGCTGAAAACCATCTAGCCAATTAGCCCCTTTTTCCCACCTTGGTCTCCTCAGGAGCTTCTCTATGCTCGTTCTCCTGGGTCTTGTTTGTGTGCGATTTAAATAACGCCAACTAGTGTCGAAATTTGAGCGATATTCCTGTGCATTAGGGGATGGGAAGCTGCAGAGGAAGCCAACATCCCCTTGCTACACCAGAGCAGTTTTTAAAGGGGTGGGGTCACAGCCATGGGGCCCCAAGATTCAGCCCAGCCCAGGCATTTTCCTAATAGCTTCTTTGTTTTTGCAGTAGCCTTGGCTTGTAATTCATTGTATGTGGTTTCTTGGGGACATAGAAATTGCCAGATCAGGCCGGTGGTTTAACTGGTCTGAGATCCTGGTTCTCACAGAGACCAGTACTAGATGCTTCAGAGGCAGAAACCTTGTAGTGGGCTATTATGGAATAACCTACCCATGGGGGCATTTGCCCCCCGAGCCCCACTGGTTGGGAGCTGAAGCAGGAGGATGGACACTCTTTCCAAAGCAGAGCTCTCAGTGCTAGAACAATCAACTTGCCGCTCCTGAAAGAGCCTGCAGAACCAAGCCAGGCTTTGCAGCCCCGTAAGAGCCCTTCAGTAACCCTCAGTGTGTGCAGCCCAGGGCCTTTGTAACACCCAGTGTCCATATGGCGGAGTCCTGAGGACCTGGTCCATGACTAGGGCTCTCAGGCATTACGGTAATATGAATAATAATGGCACCATAACAACCAGTCACTCAGAAACCTCTCAGCAATGAAACAGAGCTTGGCTTTGTCTGGGCCTATGCACTTAGGGTGACCAGATGCCCCGATTTTATAGGGACAGTCCTGATATTTGGGGTTTTTTTTCATATGGGCTCCTACTACCCCCCACCCTCATCCCGATTTTTCACACTTGCTATCTGGTCACCCTGTATGCACTGCTGCCTTTGGCTGGAGCCATCTGCAGGACTGAACCCTGGGATCTAAGGGCATGTCTGCACTACAGAATAAAGTTGACTTAATTCAACATACAGCCACCACAGTAATGAAAGGGGTGCTACACGTCCTTCTGTTAGTGGTGCATGTCCTCACCAGGAGCTTCCACCCACCTTCCACACTGGGGCAGTGTGGGACACTGACAGCTGGAGCTGTTTACCCAGTGTGGGGCTCACAGCTGGAGGCCCCAGAGCTGACAGCTCACTCAGCCCCTGGTGGCAGCAGGAGTCCAGATGTGAGTCCGTTAGAGGCTGACAGCCAACAGGCAGCGCAAGTAACGCAGTGTTGACACAGACACTGCATCACCCTAACTACATCACCCTTAGCACTACGCCTCTCATGGAGGTGGAGTCATTAGTTTGGTGCAGTGGGCAAATTACACGGGCAGGAGTGATGCTGTCGTGTAGACACTGACAAAGGTAGGTTGACGTGTACTGCCTTATGTCACCCTGACTCTGTAGAGCAGACCAGGACTAAAGGCACAAGTGTCTAGTGTTGGAGCTAAAGGACCATCAGCTCAGAGGCAGGAATGGGCTCATAATCCTCTCTCTGTGCTGAAGCCACTAGACGGGACAGCGAGCAGCTTTGGGTTTGTGCATGCTACAGCAACATGAATATTTTCCCAAGACAGGTCCCATCTTTGCAGCTATCCCTGGTGGTGGGAATGCCAGGACTGCTGGCGTAGATCAGTTGCTGGCATTTTAACCACCAGGCCATTTAAGTCTGGTCATAACAGGTTTTCATAATACATAGGGTTGCCAGTTTTGGTTGGACATATTCCTGGAGATTTAATCACATGACATAATCTTTAATTAAAGAGTAATCTTTAATTCCTGGAGACTCCAAACCAATCCTGGGGGGTTGGCAACCCTAATAACACAGCTGTTAAAAGTCTTAGCAGCAGTGGCAGCAACTTATCTACATCAGCATTCCTGCTACTGCGTCCAGCTGTGGAGCTGTACTGGGGCAGTGTGACATGGGACATTTGTAGACAAAATGCTACTGTACATAAGGCCTTGCCATGGGCCCTATTATAAGGAAACTGGTGCAGATGCACCCTGACAGAAGGTCACAAATTGGCCCCAGGGTGGGCGGGTGGGAGAGGCTAGAAGAGAGAAAATATTCATGCTCTTTTAGTTGTGCATTTCTTTAAATTATTACATGTCACAGCACGACTGGTATAAGAAAAATATATAGCTGGAGTCTTTAAGCTGAGAAAGATCCCATGAGAGCATGGTTCAAAGGAACAAGCTACAAAGGGAAGTGGTGAATTCTCCATCTCTTAAAGTCTTCAGATCAAGACTGGATGCTCTGCTGGAAGATCTGCCTTAGTCAAACACAAGTTATCGGGCTCAATATGGGGCTAACTGGGCGACATTCTCTGGCCTGTGTTATACAAGAGGCCAGACAAGATAATGTAATGGTCCCGTGTAGCTTTAGAATCTGTGAGTCTATGAATCTTCTATGACTGGGGAACAGTCAGATCAAAACTGGTTCCAAACCGAGGTTTCACAGTTATGTACATTAAGGCTGAGATTTTGAAAGCTGCCTCAGGGATTTAGATATCTAACTCCCATTAATGTCAATTAATTTATGTACATAACCAGGGACATCATTTTTGGTTTTCATATTTAAACAACTGAAATGAAATAGAATTCTGGCTAGTCGTTTTTTATTTTTTCAGTCCTAAGTTATATTTGATGTTCAAATATTAACAAACAATTCTAGCAGCACTTGGCGACAACATTCCAGCCTATAAAAGCAATTCCAGTGGAAACAGCTCTTCTAAAAAACCAATCAAACTTTCCCTAACAGGCTTTGCAACCCAGCCATGGAATCATTCTGCTGGTAGGATCCCTGAAAATGAAATTGACTAGCAAGAAACATGAAATTGACTAGTCATTCTTTTCATTGTCCCAGATGAAAGAAATGCAAAAACTAAAAGGAACACAAAGAGTGAAAAGTGAATTAGTTCTTTAGCTTTGGTATACAGGAGGAGCTACATGGGTTTACACCCATGGAGGATCTGGCCCATGATTTTTAACTTGATAATGACCCAATAAACAACAAAGGGGTAAATCTTTGTATTAAATAGTAACTTTTAGCTGTGCATGTTTCAAACACTGGGTAACGGTCAGAGAAAGCTCTGGAATGGGTATTTTGGGACTGCATTAGTCAGCCATAATCTCTCTCTTCTCACTGGGACACAATGTTTTGTTTAGGAAAGTACAAACCGGATCAGCAGCTGATGTTGGCACTAGTCCTGGGTTGCAGCTTCCCTCTGCAGACTCTGCTCTGCCATGACCGCATAGCCTGGGACACGGGACCTTGCAGCAGCTCCCTCTGGCAGGCTGGGCTTCTGTTGCACAGGGATCGGTAACAAAGGATGAAATTGTGGACAAAAACTCTGCAGCAAGTCTGATTCCGGTAGAGAGCAGCGGTAACACGCACACCAGCTGGGTAGCTCAGCTCAGATAACTCAGTGATAGGTGCATTATAAATAGCTGGATATCCCACTTGTGATTAGCATGGGCAATGGGCCTATGGGGGATGAGAGACTGCGCTGCTGCCCTCTCAACTTCACTCCTTGGAGCTGATAAGCAGCCCTGGTGAGTGCTTGAACTTAGGGCTCACAGTGCATCAGGCAAGGGTCATAGTGGGTAGAAGGAAAATGAGGAGTGGCCTTGCGATTACAGCATCCAAGTTACTTATATGGCTCCATTACTAGTGTGAGGGCGTCACAAACTTTAAGCTCGCCACACCCTGGGAGGCAGAGCAGGGAGCTCGCCTCCATTTTACAGATGGGGAACTGAGGCGCGAAAGGTAAGGGTATGTCTTCACTGCAGACATAACCTGGGTAACTGGCACCTGGGCCTGAGTCCCTGGGTCAGCCTATCCTGGGTGTGAGAAGCCCGGCCTGGATTACTGGCTCATCACCGGGGCTGCGCTCCCCTGGGGGTGTCACCAGGGCTTCTGAGGATGCATCCCCATGGTGTTTTGTGCTGCAGGGAGCCCAGCTGCTCTGCAATTCTTTCCCAGTGAATTGTGAGCAAATGTGTCTGTCCTTCTGGGTACGCAGAGGGACGGGGGGAAGGCCCTGCTAGACTATCAGCACATGAGTGGTTTAGCCTGTGTCTTCAGTGCATGATTTACCAACCTGAGCGAAAGCAGGACATGGGCTTTTGCCTGGGCCGCATGGCAGGCCAGCTATCCCAGGTGTAACGCACTGTCACCCTGGGTGCTAGGGGTTTGTGTGTGGAGGGGAGCCAGGTTGGGAGCAACACCTGGGCAAGAGCCTGGGGTCGCTATGCAGTGATAATTGGCTGTATTCTTCTTTGATCTCAAGAATGGTATTCCAAAGGGAGCAGGTGGGAAGACAGGGTAGGGTGGCGTCTGAGGATACAGCTTGTGATGCAATCCAGGATATTTAATGGAGCTCCTTTCTTCTGTGCCCCTTTCTCCTTTTTCCTTGATTTGGCTTTTCCTTATTGCTGTCAATAAGGAAAAGCTGTGGGTCCGCACCCCGTGATGGGGCATTTGATGTGTCCTGATGGAATATGGGCAAGGAGGAGCGAGTTAGAACACCTGAGTTCTATGTTTGTAACTGCCAATGATTTGTTATGAGACCACAGGGCAAGCTGCCTACATCAAAATTGTGTGCCTAAAGTTGGCACCGAAATCCAGATTTGGGCATCTAAATAATGGGGCTCATTTTTAGAGGCTGTCATGGTTACAGGGCTAGCTGAACTTTTGTTCCCGTTGTAGTCTCTCTGGTGTACCCTCTCGGATCTCCAGCTTTGTGCCTGTACCTGTCTGGGAGATGAGGTGAGGAGGGATTTCACAATTCTCCCACTCTCAGACTAGGCCCTGTGCATCCACCATGCTTCTCCTGCAGGTCCAACTGAATTTGGGCCCCTCTGGCTCTTCCTTTTGGGAAGCTGTGAAGAGTGGTGGCACCAGAGTCTTCCTCCAAGACGATTGTTTAGTTTTAGCCAGAGGAACAAAGGATAAGTGAAGAAGAAATTTAAAACAACATCTATGGGCATGTCTATCTCACCTAACACCTTCCCAATCCATCCACTGCTGGTAACCTATGCAGAGCTCATTTCTTCAGACAGCCCAGTGGGTGCCTGTCTGAGTGTGGTTCCCTTGAACAACTTCTGTCCCTCTCTTGAGAGAGGGTCCTTTTTAATTCACTCCCAGTTCTTTTGTTCTTCTGTGTCCAGGGCCTATGATCCACGTTGGCCACCCCAGCCCTGTAGGCTTGGGAGCTGATTGAGCCAATCCTCTGAGCCAGTCGCTCTTGAATTGTCCTTTAACAATTCTCAGGGGGTTGCCGAATAGCTTATCTTGAACCATTCCTTTCCTTCCTGTCTGCCCTTCCAGATAGACTGCTGATGAGTTAGATCAGTATAGTTGTACAGAAAACACCCCCCCACACACACACCCCGTCCAGGTCGACATACAGCATTACAGACATACACTGAGGTTTGTCATGCACACAGATTCCATTCACGTGCAGACTCATGGGATCTGCAGGCTATCAGCATCCTGAAAACCAGGCTACTGATTTAGTTTCAGGCATCCAGTTTTGAAAATAAATTGGCCTTCACCTTTCCGTGCCTCAGTTTCCCTCTCTGTAAAATGAGGGGTGCTAATATTGCACTTGCATATATCCCAGGGGGGTGTGAGGGTTAATCATGCAGGATAACACTGACATTAGCTCATTTAGAAGTGAACGCAGACTGATGGGGTGGGTACCCAGAGCTCCAACCTCAAGGTGATGGAGCTGCCAGTCTGTGTCCCAGCAGAGACCCGATAGTGTTACTAAAGGTGCATAGTCCACAGAGGAATAAGGAGACACAACCAGTTTTGGAGGGGCGAGGGGGTGGGAGCAGATGTTCCATGACATGGGATGTGCAATCTCTGTCCTCACAGCCTTGCGGAGTGAATGGAGACCAGATAGGATCCCACTCCATGCACCCTAGCCAGTTGTAAAGATTAAATCTTGGCCGAGGTTTTGATGTTTTATATGGAACTGAAAAAGCAGCTCAGGCAGAGTGTGGACTGAGCCATGGCTTTAGCCAAAAATGCCGCATAAAGCACAGCTCCAGCTGTGAAGCTTTGGCCATAGGTCTGTATGTTCCCTAAAGTAAGAACAGTCCCTTTAAAGTGTGTGGGGTGGTGCCTTTGTGCTCATTTTGTTCTGTGTTTTCATACATTGCTAAGGCCGGCAGTCCCCAGATGGGATCTTGGAAGTAGTTTTCTGTCTGCTGGCTACTGCATTCCAGACACACGCAGGAAATCAGCAAGATTCCTAGCAAATTGCTATCTTATAGCGGATCCCATTCACCAGTTTCTGTTCTGTTCCAAGGCCAGCCCAGACCCCAGCTCTCAGGGCTAGGAGTGCAGATGGGCCCAGTGTTCGTTAATCCTTCAGACGGGCACTAGCGCTGGAATGCAGGGTGATAAGTGGTGCTCCTGGAATGACTGGGAGCAGAGTCATCTCCAGACTGAGCGATACCAAGGTGCGAAAGGAACGAGAGAGCGTGTTGTACCTTCAGAAAAATAAAGTTCCTTTCAAGTGCAGGGATATACAGTGGTGGGTATTTCTTCGGGAGGTTAGCTACTGGGGAAGCACAGAGCAGATAAAGGCTGCCCCAGGGAGGAGATGGTGGAACACTTTCTGCTTGTCCACTCCTGTATTATCCACGTCTGCAATCTGTTGGCTTCAGCCATGAGAGTTCCACTCTTGAGTGACCAGGCTTACGGACACTTGGCTTCTGGACTTTTCCAGACACCAGAGGATTCAGCATCTACCTTGCTTAGGGAGACCAGACAGAGATTTGCTGTGTAGTTTCTGTGGGCCCCTGGCAGTTGCTAATGCAGTAATTCTGTGTTAGCTATAGCAGAGCTCTTTGGCCTCTTTTCAGGTGCAGGACTACTTGTGCAGCCATTGCTAGCAGTGGCAGAGAAAAAACAGATGAGTTTGGCAAAACAGCAGTTGGCACAAGGGTCTGTGGCATGAAACTGACCTTTTCATTCTTGAGACAAATAGTCTGGCATGGGGAAGGGTCGGATGTTTTCTTTTGTAGCTGTGCATTGTACCCATTGTGACTGTGATGTATGGGGTTTGGTTTGAAGTTTTTATTTAATAAACATGAACAGAGACGGAGGCAGAGCTGTCGGTCCAAGGTGGTGGGGCTGGGATCATTTCCTGTTGGCTTGTTGGTGAGTCACATGCCACTCACTTACCATAATGTTTTGCTTTCTGACGGATGTTACAGAACAGTTGGGTGCCTGCTCCATTCTAGCTGGGTAAATAGTGCAGGGACGGGAAGGCCCATGAACTCTTCAGCACTGGACATTCTGCCCTGGCCCACGGCAATGCCTCCTCGCACCGGATGCTAAGTCAAACATTCCAGTCGCCCTCTTCATGCAGAGGTGGACCTGCCAAGTCCGGCTCCTGGGCCGGGGTCGGGAACACTTCACTCCGGATCCGGCCCAAAAGGCCAAAACCTCAGTACAGTTGAAAGCAATGGCAAAACCCCTGTTAAGTTCAGAGAGACCAGGATATAGAACTGCTTGTGTGTCATTGTTCAGACCTGACTGCTGGGATGACGTCCTCTTCTCAGGTTTCACCAGCTGAGTCCTGGGAGATCCTTCCTCCTAAGTATCTTGACACTGTCTGGCCAGTGCTGGCCTTGCTTGGTTGCTGGGTTACACCCCTCTTCATTACAATCTCCTCAGCCTGTCTTGGAATAAACAGAGGGGTTTGCTCTGGGCCATGGGTCGTATCGCATTACAACGGGGCACAATTATTCCATCAAAAGCTTTTTTTTAGACAAAAATTGGCCATTTTAATTGTCTGGGGTTTGGGGTTGCTGTTTTTTTAACAGAATCTTTTTTTTTTTAACCTAAAACTGGAAAATGTTTCATTTTGAATAATTGTTTTTGGTTTTCAAAAATCAAAAGCTGTTTCTGCAAACCAAAATGGTTTCACTTTTTAAATCAAAACCTGGAAAGTTTTTGCAAAAAAAATTTGAATTTCTTTTTTTTATTTATTCAAAAATGTTCCTGGAAAATACTTACCATTTTCTGACCAGCTCTATGCTCCTCATTCCTCTCTGCTGAGCTAGTGGGGTAGACAAAATCAATCTGACTAGGTCTGCATTGCAAAAAGATGTGTTTTTACATCAAGATCACTAACCTGAGATAGTGCTCTTGCTATAAAATCCTAGTGGAGGCAAAGCACTGTAGCTTTTATCTCCATGTCTCTGTAGCTAATTGAGGTCAGCCATTGGTGGGGCGATGTGTTGACTTTGACTAGCTACCTCAAAGTAAACACTGCCTGTGCCTTGTTTCCACTAGGGTTTCACATCAAGATAGATCTCAATATATTTATTATTTCTTGTTTGTATTCTCACAGCACCCAGGAGCCCCACTCATGGATCAAGATGCCATTGTGCTAGGCTCTCTACAAACAGAGCAACAAAATAGTTCCTGCCCTCATGAGCTCATAATCGAAGTCTAAGATGAGAGACAACAGACAAATACAGACAGAGAGGAGATCACAAAGGCAGTAAGAACAATCCTTTTGGCATTGAAGACATAGCCTCTGACAGGGACTCTCTTTTGGGTGCGGAGTCTCTGGGAGACATTGCTGCTTTTTGTGTTGCACCACTTTAACATAAATTGATTGTTAAACCAGTTTAGTTAAACTAGTGCAAACCCCTGTGTGGACAGTCTGCTTTCAGTTGAGCAGTTTATTTTGATTTAATTTCAACCTGTTCCCAGGCAACTTAAACTCAAGTGAAAAAGCTGCTCTCAGATTGTGTTTTCACTGCAAAAAAAGTTGTGGCTTGACACAAATGTGGTGAATTCAGGCTCGCTATCTCAATGTAAAACCCTAGTGGGAACAAGGCCCTGTTCTTATACCTCAGCGTAGTTAGTTGAGGTCACCCCTATATCCCCCAGGTGGGGTTTAGCCCTACTAGCTACAGCAAGGTCAGAACTACTGATGCCTTCCCTCCACTTGGATTTTATGTCAATCCTGATACCAAAACACACCATATTTGCAGTGGACACATAGCCTTAAACTGAAATAAGGGCAGCCATACTGGGTTTGTGCTGGTTTAAACTAAATCAGTTTAAGTTCCCCCTTCAGTTATACCAGGACAACTTATACATGTAGACGGCCCCCAGGATCATTATGTTCTCTTACATTTGATGCTGTAGCGAGGCGGTGTGGCTCCCCTCCTCCACGGGGAGGGTTGAGCCCCGTCCATCTTCCCCCGGGGCAGAACTTCCGGGCGGAAGCCCCGCCCCTCAAAGGGTCAGACCGCGACCCGGAAGTATAAAAACCAGGCGCCAGCCTTCAGTTGGAGCTCAGCTGCCGGCCAGAGCAGACGTGCCGGCCGACCCTCGTCGCTGGGAGGCTGCGGAGCTCCGGGGCAGGTATCAGGCCTTGCCGGAACCGACCCACAGCAACCACGACCCTGAGCTGCTGGAGCTACCGAAGCTGCCCAGTCCCAACTACGGCCTGGAGGAGCCTTCGGACCAGACCTGGCCCAGCTACCGGAGGTGCGCCCGGATCTACCTAGCCCGGACTGGGAGGAGCCCATGAGGGTGGATGACCCTGCGGACCAGGTAGGAGGCGAAGGGGGAATGGAGAGTAGCCCGGGGGCGGCTGACTCCAGCCAGGCCGCAGAAGGCCCCGAGCCGATGACCGTGTGTGTCGGTCAGGGTCCCCACTGATCGCGCTGTCAGTGTGTTTCGGTTCGGATCCCCACTGACTGCCGCTAGCGGCGACAGCCGCTACTAGGGCCCCGGGCTGGAACGCAGAGGAGTGGCTGGGCCTGCGTTCCCCCTGCCACCCGTAGCCGGCTGGCAGAATCCCCCCCTCGCCTCGAGGCCAGTGTGATTGTTACTGCTCTGCCCTGCCCCAAAGGGCCAGAGCCCATTATCCTGTGTTTGGTGCCCCGCCCGAACCAAGGGCTGGGCCCCTATTGACTCTGTTATTGCTTTGCCCTGCCTCAAAGGGCCAGAGCCCATTATCCTGTGTTTGGTGCCCCGCCCGAACCAAGGGCTGGGCCCCCATTGACTCTGTTATTGCTTTGCCCTGCCCCGAAAGGACCGGGGCTGATTGAACTGTTGGTTTGGTGTCCCCCTGCAGCAAAGGCTGGACCCCTCTTGACTTTACGGTGCCTCAGTCCGTCCCACAGGGACCGAACGCCCGGACGGTGGACTGCGGACCTGACAGACAGGACCCAGAGAGGACAGAACGAGGCCGGTGTGGCTCCCCTCCTCCACGGGGAGGGTTGAGCCCCGGCACCCCTGGTCACAGATGCCATCAAAGAACTAATCAAAACCAACAATTTATTGACAAGGCAGCACATGCAGGGTGGTTACTGTGAGCCCAAAGATTGCAGTTCAGCAAATATTCAAAAAAAAGTGAGTTAGACAAATTGAGACCAAAGGCTCTTCCATAGGCTGTTACTTAGGCTTTGTCTACACTACACAGCTTTGAGTGACACTGCTGTGTCACTAAAAGTCAGGCAGTGTAAACGCTTTTGCCAACAAAACACTTCCACCCCCTACAAGCAGGTTCGCGTTGTGACAAGAGAGCACTCCTGCCGACAATGTGCTGTTTACACTGCCACTTGCCACGGCAAAACTTTTGTCTTTTGGGCAGGGGGGGAGGTTTAAGCACCTGTAAAAGACAAAAGTTTTGTCACTCAGTTGCCAGTGTGGACAAAGCCTGCTAAATTGATGGTTTAACCTCTCCATCAAAGGGCATCTCCTGTTGTTTTCTCCTCTCACACCACTTTTATACCAGTGTAACTTCTTTGACTAGAAATGGAATTACTCCTGGTTTATATTGGTGTAAGGGAGAGGCCTTTGATCTCTGTCAGGTCCTCCTAAGCATTTTCTAGAGGTTTTCATTCTAAATCTTGCAGATCTTTGCAGCTGTTTCAGGGAAGTAATTTGAGTAACCTGGAAGCACTGGAAAATGGGAGTGTGCTCTTAGCCAATAAGCATGCCTGCTCAACTCAATGCAGCAGAGTTCATACCTTTCTTGGTTATTACTCTCCCGGAAATTTTAGTTGTTACTCTGCCTATTTCTCTGGCCTTCTTGTCTTAGGGTTTGATCCAAAGCCCACTGAAGTCAAAGGTGTTTGCTGGAGCAGGCCCTGAGTTTGTATAGTCAAAAACATCAATTAAAATTACATTAATTAGGTAAGATTTAAATTCCTTCTTAAAAAGATTAGGCTGCAATGGCTTCTGAATCTCCTCTCTGGTTAAGGCCTGGAGTGTGGGAAAGTGACATCATTGGCTGCCTTTTATTCCACATTCCTCAGAGAATTATGGACCAACCTTGGTCATTCCCTTGCCTTGGCCTACCTCACTGGCTCATGTAATGGCCTGGACCCATTCAGGCACAAGGACTCTGCACTTGGGCAAGAAGGTCACAGACCCTTCTTCCTCTGGTGCCAGTGATGAGAGATCTTTGTCCTTTTGCACGTGCTGGTTTCCACCTAACCCACTGATGCGCCCCTCATGGTTCTCAGAGACCATGATCCAGCTGATTCCTGGGTCTCCTGGCTAGAGCTGGTCAGAAATGTTTTTGCCATGAAAAATATCAACTTTTTATTGAAAACTCAACATTTTCAGTTTTTTAACAAACATTTCCAGTTTTCTGACAACATTTTTGGAGGAAAACAGACGCTTTCTGAGAAAATTGCTACTTCATGGAAAACCTAAATTTCCTTTGAAAAAATGACTTGGTGCAAAATGTTTGCCCAGGCTCCCAGGGTCCAACTGGCTCTGTTACTGGGTGGGCCCTCTAGCAGAGTTGGGTCTGCAGGTGCAGATTCTGGTGTGGGCGCTTACTTCAGGCAGCTCCAAGAAGCAGCTGGTATGTCCCTGTGGCCTCTAGGTGTAAGGGTGGTCAGGGGACTCTGTGCGCTGCCCTCACCCACAGACACTGCCCTGAAGCTCCCATTGGCCATGGTTCCTGGCCAATGGGAGCTGGGGAGCTGGCACTCAGAGCTGGGGCAGCACGTGGATGCCCCTGGCCACACCTGCACTTAGGAGCCAGACATGCTGGCCGCTTCTGGGAGCTGCACGGAGCTGGATAGGAAGCCTGCCTTAGTCCTGCCACTCCACCAACTGGAATTTTAGCGGCCCATGCAGCAGTGCTGACCGGAGCTGACCGGGCATTCTAGTCGAAAACTGGATACCTGGCAACCCTAATCAAGCCCCAAAGGAACCCTCTGAGATGTCCCTCTCTAATTCTTAGTGTCTTTGGTGGGATTCTTCTGCCCACCCAGTGCTGACTGTCACACAGGGGCGCATGGCCCACTGAGACCCAGCAAAACAGTAGGAGAACCCCTGACAATCTCCTTTTCCCCCTCTACTAGACCTTTCCTATGGGCGTTTTTCCATTCTCCCTCCCCTAATTTATCTTTTTCCCTACATCCTTTCTCTCACTTCTAGGTCCATCCACACATCTCTCCCACCATCCCAGCCCTTCCTCTCCCACTCTGCACACATGATCACTAGCTGGGATACAAATCTACAAAAGGATGTCGCTCTGCATAATGCTGATCATCAGGGAGGGATTTCTCCAATCTAGAATCAGAGTGGTTAGAAATGATGACTCCTTTATTAGGTTATCTAGGCCATTCCCTGCCAGGCCAGGCTTGTGCCCAGCAGTGTATTTCCATTGCTTTGCTCTGATTTATTCAAAATACCTTGAACAATGTGGTTTCTATGGTGCAAGGTTGGCCAGGTGCATGAAGCAGAGATGTTCTGAGCGTCCTCTGGAGCATGTGGTCTAGGTCACAGCAGGGTAATTATACTGGACTAGATGAGGGATTCTCAGCGAAGGGGCAGGGTGTGGCACAACTCTCAGGTAGCTGCAAACAAACAGCATGGGGTCATCAGCATCTTGCATTGCTAAATACAGAGAGGTGCTGGCGAAATCTCAGCTGGATGGGAGGGGGATCCTGCTGTGGAAAAGTGGGCTGTGGCCTACAGAAGACTGAAAACTCCTGGCCTAGCTGGGTCAATGCTGTGTTTGAGTTCGGAAAATCCTTTCTTTAAGGGCCTTTCTTCATGAGTATCTCTGTTCTCTCTTTGAGCCCATAACTGCCTGTGTCAGTCCAGTCCCAGCTACCCTTCTGACCAAACTGGCTTCCTGACACAGCTGTTGTGTCCCCTAACCAGGGCCACTCACCCAGGCTGTGGGGACGAAACAGAGATGTTGGGGGGGTTCTGCGAGATCATTTTTTGTCGCACTGGTGCAGATTTTAACATTGTATCCCCAGAGACCTGCCCTTAAAGGGGTTGTGCTCATGGAGATGCTCAGTTACTGTAGTGTCAGATAGTTGCTATAGGATAGTGTCAGAAGCACTGAAGAAGCCCAGCTCCATGGCTGGTTGACAAGTCAACCAAGTTTGAAGTATCCTGTCCATGACAATCTCCTTTTGTGTTTGTCTGTCTGTTTGTTTATTTGGTTGTTTGAAGGACCGTGTGCTGTAGCTGGCAGTTGGAGTCTATGAGCTTCAAAGGAAGGTTTGAAAGCTAGAAGCCTCTGGTAATTGGCTGAGCCTTAGTCAGTGGGCGGGGCATTCACACAGGCCAGGGCTTTATAAAGCCACGCACAAGCGACCAGGGAGCTTTGTGAACAGGGGCTGCTAACAGGGAGTTTCACAAGGGAGTGGGAACGGAGCGGGGGTCCCTTGTTGGTTCTATCTCATAGACTCCTAGACTCTAGGACTGGAAGGGCCCTCGAGAAGTCATCAAGTCCAGTCTCCTGCCCTCATGGCAGGACCAAATACTGTCTAGACCATCCCTGATAGACATTTATCTAAATGTGTTCCCCTTTATTCCCCTTAAAACCTATAAACCAAACTACATTCAAAACGTCTTGCTTTAAACAACTCTTTCATTAACTAGGAGACAATGCAGGCAGAAGCCCGGCTGCAGAGTGGTGGCTATCCAGTTTATTGCACTGCATGTAGCATGTATGTTACCAGCCCTGTGGGCGGGTGGCGTATGTGTGCAGTCGGTGCAAGGAGCTCCTGGCCCTCAGAGACCACGTACGAACTTTGAGGGCCAGGGTGGCGGAACTGGAGGAGCTAAGAGAGGCAGAGAGGTATGTTGATGAGGCTTTCCGGGACACTGTAGAATTGTCCCACCTCC
>NC_133791.1:22659002-22666589 GCF_003597395.2 Chelonoidis abingdonii
GAGAGAGATCACTTGATCATTGCCTGTTAGGTTCACTCCCTCTGGGGCACCTGGCATTGGCCACTGTCAATAGACAGATACTGGGCTAGATGGACCTTTGGTCTGACCCGTTCTTATGTTCTTATGTTCCTTTTCTCCACATCATCATAAGTGCCACCAAGGGGCCAGACTTCTGCTCTGACTGGCCCATCCTTGAGATTTCCAAGGCAGGCTTCCACCCTCTTTATATCTATGAAGCCTTAGAAATGCCCTTTTAACTGGACCCATGGGCTACATCCTGTAACAAAACCTGCATGGAATTTGGAGAGAGGAACTTGCATAGTCTGCAAAAGAGAAGAGTTTGAAGAGGCCTCAGGAAGTTGGTCTGTGTGCATGTGGCTGTAATGCTCATCCACTTGCAGCACCTATGGAAATAGTTCTCTTGATAAAGAGCCAGGTTAGTTTTAAAAACATGGAGACCTCTCATATTATTATCCTGCATACAGTACATGAAACATTCTAGGGCTCAGGCAGGCTTAGTATCCTGTGGTTTTATGTCCCATGCACAATCAATACTCAGTTCAGAAACTGGAAAATGTGACTTTCATTTCATAAGAACATGCTATAACTGGGTCAGACCAATGGTCCACCTAGACCAGTATCCTACCTTGCAACAGGATCCCATGCCAGATGATCCAGAGCGCAGAACAGTTTTGGAGCAATCCATCCTTAACCTCAGGGGGTTCCCTGCCCCAACCTTTGACAAACAGACAAACACTTAAACAAACACAAGACGAACAGGCGTCATGCAAGTGAGTCTAGCAACAAAGGTTCGGATACAGCGTGCCCTCACCTAAACCTAGAGCTTACGGGCAGCTCCTCACCGAAGCCCAAATAGAGACAACGGTCTCTTACCCGGTGCCTGAGATCAGTGTGGAAGCGGTCCGCAGTTCTACGGTTCGGTGGGACATCGTGTATCCCGGATGAGCCCCCAAATTGTCATGGAAAGAATCACCCACGCAGTGATTTTAGTTCAGAGACTCAAGTCTGAAGCCTGTTTATTGATAACACACCAATGCTTTGGGGGTCGCAGCTTTGATACTGCTCCCCTGATACAAAGCTCATGGAGACTTTTAAAGCTTAAAACCACAGGCAAATTACATCCAATTAAGTAATGATAAAATTACACACGCTTGAGCAATAACAACCTTATTAGGAATTAGAGAGTGAGGGTCTTTGGGTATTTTCCCAACTCTTCCTTTGTGTGGATGCAATTTGGGTTAAGGTCTACCTTGGTACTTTCCAGCATGGTTATACCCTCACCTTGTACGAGTATTGTCTTACCCAACTGTCCCTACCGGCCTTACCACACAATTGCAGGGGGGGTCAGGAGGGCACTTAGGGCGTATTACAGATAATTACTTCACACTAGCAGTTATTATATTTTATAAGCATTAGGCACATATTGCAAATAGTTCCTGCTTGGGGGGCTTTCCATTGTTCCCCCCTACGCCCGCGCAGTCATGGGACACAGCCAGTTTGGTTCAGGCTTTGGGCCTGTTAGTTGCAAGGCAGGCCCAGGTCAACAAAGAAAGGCCTAGGCAATGGGTGGTAACAGCCCATTGCACCAATGGAACAAAAGAGGAGCTTGCTCATGTAGTCGTGGCTTTTCCAGGCACTAACTGGAGAAAAATATTCCAAGAAGATAGAGTGGGCAGCAGTGAGCAGGCTCCAGTTTAGGATTAAACAGCTTGTGATTCACGTGCCAGTGAGTTCTCAGTGTAAAAAGCAGCAGCAATGGCACTTCCTGTGATCTAAGATGAGTCCTGTAACTCCCTCATTTCTGAATTATTATTAGGGCTGTTAAGCAATTAAAAAACGAATCACGATTAATCGTGATTAAAAAATTGAATCACAATTAATCACGCGATTAATCTCACTGTTAAACAGCAATAGACTATCATTTACTTTAAATATTTTTGAATGTTTACTACATTTGCAAATATATTAATTTCAATTACAACACAGACTACAAAGTGTACATTGCTCACTTTGTATTTATTTTTATTACAAATATTTGCACTGTAAAAAACAAAAAAATGTATTTTTCAATTCACTTCCTACAAGTACTGTAGTGCAATCTCTTTACCATGAAAGTTGAACTTACAAATGTAGAATTATGTACAAAAAAACTGGACTCAAAAATAAAAAAACGTAAAAGTTTAAAGCAGTGGTCCCCAACCTTTTTCGTCTGGCAGGCACCAGACGAAGGACCTTGGCGGCGGTTGAGCATCCGCCGAAATGCCGCTGATATTCGGTGGCATTTCGGTGGCAATGCCTCTGGATGACACCACTTGTGGGTGGCAAGTGGCGTCATCCAGAGATGTCGCTGCCGAAATGCTGCTGAATTTTGGTGGCATTTTGGTAGATGTTCGACCGCTGGCCAGGTCACGGGCACATTTAGATGCCCCAGTGGGCACCATGGCGCCCACGGGCACCGTGTTGGGGACCCCTGCTTTATAGTCTACAAGTCCACTTGGTCCTACTTCTTGGTCAGCCAATCGCTCATATAAGCAAGGTTGGTTACATTTGCAGAACATAATGCTGCCTGCTTCCTGTTTACAATGTCACCTGAAAGTCAGAAAAGGTGTTTGCATGGCACTGTTGTAGCCAGTGTTGCAAGATATTTATGTGACAGATGTGCTAAAGATTCATATGTCCCTTCAACCACCATTCCAGAGGATGTGCTTCCATGCTGATGATAGGTTCTACTTGATAATGACCCAAAGCAGAGTGGACCAACACATGTTCATTTTCATCATCTGAGTCAGATGCCACCAGCAGGTTTATTTTAATTAATCATGGAGATATCCTATCTCCTAGAAGTGGAAGGGACCTTGAAAGGTCATTGAGTCTAGCCCCCTGCCTTCACTAGCAGGACCAAGTACTGATTTTTGCCCCACATCCCTAAGTAGCCCTCTCAAGGGCTGATCTAACAACCCTGGGTTTAGCAGGCCAATGCTCAAACCACTGAGCTATCCCCCCCCCTTTTTTGTTGGTTTGGGTTCTGTAATTTCTGCATCAGAGTGTTGCTCTATTCAGACTTCTAAAAGCATGCTCCGCACCTCGTCCCTCACAGATTTTGGACAGCATTTCAGATTCTTAAACCTTGGGTCAAGTGCTGTAGCTATTTTTAGAAATCTCACATCGATACCTTCTTTGCATTTTTTCAAATCTGCTATGAAAGTGTTCATAAAACGAACATGTGCTGCGTCATCATCCGAGACTGCTATAACATGAAATATATGCAGAATGTAAGTAAAACAGAGCAGGAGACATGCAATTCTCCCCCCAAGGAGTCACAAATTTAATTGATGCATTATTTTTGTAAGGAGTGTCATCAGCATGGAAGCATGCCCTCTGGAATGGGGGCCAAAGCATGGAAGGGGCATATGAATGCTTAGCATATCTGGCATGTAAATACCTTGCAACTCCAGCTACAAAAGTGCTATGCAAATGCCTATTCTCACTTTCAGGTGACATTGTAAATAAGAAGCAGGCAGCAGTATCTCCTGTCAATGTTAACAAACTTGTTTGTCTTAGAGATTGGCAGAATAAGCAGTAGGACTGAGTGGACTTGTAGGCTTTAAAGTTTTACGTTGTTTTGGTTTTGAGTGCAGTTATGTAACCAAAAAAAATCTACATTTGTAAGTTACATTTTCATGATAAAGAGATTGCACTACAGTACATGTATGATGTGAACTGAAAAATACTTTTTTGTTTGTTTATCATTTTTACAGTGCAAATATTTGTAATAAAATATAATAATGTAAAGTGAGTACTGTGCACTTTGTGTTCTGTGTTGTAATTGAAATCAATATTAAAAATGTAGAAAAACATCAAAAATATTTAATAAATTTCAATTGGTATTCTACTGTTATAAGTGCAATTAATTTTTTTTAGTTAATCGCGTGAGTGAACTGTGATTAATTGACAGCCCTGATTATTATTGTTAAATATGAGATTCCCTCTGAGTCTCCTTTAGGGGGCAGATGACGGGCTGTCTGTGGCAGCTGGAGGTGATCAACTCTATTCCCTACAAAGAAAATGCCCTTTGGGGGCAAGTTTTGAAAGTAATGCAGTGCCCAGTGCTGCCTGACGCTTGAGATGCCAGAGCCCATGGGTTATATCTTCAGGGCCTCCTGGTACACGGGGAATAGAGACAAAGTGGAAGGGCTAAGGCCCTTATAGGGGACCTGAAGGAATTCTTCCTTGGGAAAGTATTTCTGTACGAGCTCCTGGGTGTCAGCTGATGCATTCCCATGACCAGCCCATAGGGCTTTTTGCCTGGTTTCCTGGTGGCTGAGTCCAGGCTTGCCAGTGGAAGCTGATTGCCTCAGGAAACTGCTCAGCCTCTGCAGAGCTTGTAGTGAGGTTCTGCCACATCAGATTTGTGCTACGGCAGCTGGTTTCTGTCCTTTGCTCAGGCCAGGCATGAAACACAGTCTTCAGTGAGTACAGATTGGAATGATCCCAGGAACGCCCTCTCTGGATTCCCCTGAAGGCTCCGCACAGGCAATCTCAGGAGGCAGAAGGTCGCAAAGGTATGGAGGTGGAACTGTGTGCAGCATTCACAGATGGCATGTACAGATGCTCATTGCTAAATATGGCCAGGAGCACAGTCTCAGGGCCGGAATGGAGAGAACAGATTGGACGAGCATATGCAAACTGACACAAAATATTTTCATTAATGCTGTATAGTGCCAGCACATTCCTCCATCACACGATGTAACCCCAGTGAAACTGCACTACATGCGCCCTAATCATTCTCATTGCTATCCTGCTTAGAAAATATTGCTCCTCAGATATGGAACTGGGAATAGTTTCTGATCCTAAACTCTGTCTACATTAGGGGGCTTGTCAGACAGTTCCAACCTTGCTAACGTTGTCACAGTTCCAATGTTGGCCGCCCTGTAGATGCTATGCCATTTTAAAGACCTTGTCGCTTACAGCTGCTCAGAATAGAGCAGGGACAGATTAAAAAATAGATACTATGGGCTATGCCTAGGAACTAGCTTCTGGAGTCACATTGTGTGTGTGTGTGTGTTTCTAGCCATCATGGACTCAAAGAAAAGCTTGAAAATGTTAACTGAGTATAAGTGATGTCTGCCTAAGTTTGCAGAGAGCCTGAAACAGTAGCCCAACAATATCTGTGAACAGTTCCATTCATCTTAATTCTGAAGCTTGCCACCATTTCACAGAGGGCTGGGGCCATGACCTCAGATTACCTTTACTAAACTTAAAGGTTACAAGCAAAACAAAAGCCTTTGGGGTTAGCACAGAGGAGTCCACAAGCCATAAAGAAATAAAAAAAAGTAATCTTCCTAGGCATTTCCTGATATACTTACATATCTGGGGGTTTTAGGTGAGTAGTTTCTAGGTATGATTCAGATGATTTTTCACACCTGGCCCCAAGCTTCTTACAGCATAGTTTCAGCCCTCTCTGCTTCTCCCCGAGAACAACAGACAGACAAAGGGGAAGTTTTTACCCAATTTTAAAAAGTTTTAGCCTTCCCATTGGCTCTTTTGATCAGGTGCCCACTCCCTTCCTCCCTCCCTATGCAGGGAGACTAGTTAACCCTTTATAGCTAAAGCAAGTAGAGAACAATTGCTAAGAGGGATTTTATAGCTAATTCGCTGGCTGGGTGTCCATAAAAGGGAGCTACTCCCCTCCTTTTATTTTTCATAGGGACATTGTCCTATTCCTGTATATCATGTGCCCCAACCAATATTAGTGCCCCATTGGGCTGGGCAGAGCAAGAGGCAGTCCCTGATGCAGAGATCTTCCGGTCAGAATAGGGAAGACAGATAAAGGATCGGAGAGGAAATGGAGGCAGAGGGACTAGCCTGCAGAGGTCTGGAAGGCAGTGCAGGTGCTGCCAGAGGCTGGAGGTTTCAGGGAGCTGCTTCGAGCTATGAGCAGGTGGGGTGAGAAGCCTCACAGCACTGGTCCCCCTGGAGCGCATCACACTGGGCTGCCATCGTCACACAGACCCTGTAATGCCTGACTGCCAATAACAATGGCTATTTGGTAAGTGACTGACTGTGGGTGGCCTAGTGTCCTCAGACACTGGGGACCAGCAGCATGGGAATGCTGGGATAAAACAGCTATTTTCATGGGATTATCCAACTTGCAGAAACAGGAAATGCTAGAGCTCTCCCAGGGAGCTGCTCCCACAGGGACATCCCCAGCCTGCATCCCGGCCCAAAAGAGCAGCTGAACCTCCAAGCCTGCATAAAGTTCCCCCGTTGCTATGGCGCTTGTAGTGAAGTGACTGGCAGGAATGGAATTGGCCCCTACAGCCACGATCCCCCAGGAAATGAGAAGTACCAGGCTGTTTCCTGCCACTGTGCACAGTAACAGTGATGAGGCAATGGGCTGCTCGGGACAGAGCAACCCCTTGTGCCTCCGGACTCCTGCCTCTTTATTAAATTGTTCTGCTCTGGTGGAGCTCGGGCAGGACACTGCCTTTGATCCTGAAGGCCGGGTCTCATTCTCAGCCATTGGGCCAGGCAAGGGAAGACCAGTGAGTAATGGGCAGTGACAGCTTGCCCTGTTCCAAGGCAAATCCTCCATTTGCAAACAAAGGGAGACTGATGCTTTGCTAATGAGGGTTAATGAGTGTGAGAGTCCCACAGCAGGGGCTGCTCAGGGAAATAAGGGGATGTAAAGGAGACAAACTCGCCTGGCAGCAAAAACTGCCTCAGCTGTACGGAAAGCGAGGCCAGGGCTCTGAACAAGGGCAGCACTATATGCTTCTCAGGACAGGCCCGTCTGGACGGTGCACTGACCCCCACACACTGATTCTGTGGGCTGAGTAATGACTTCCCCTCACCTCCTGATTATGGTGACTCAGCTTCCAGCTCTCAAACTGGGCTTGCTGGCTGAGGGCCTCCATTAAGCCGTGGTGCTGGTGCATGACCCTGCACTGAGCTGCCATCATGGCAGGTGGACCCTGAGCTTCAGCCATGGGGTGTTCGCCTTTGTGCCCTGGTAGATTTTTTCCGAAGGCCTAAAACCCAGCACCAAGAGGACCCAGCCGCCACCCTGGGCATAATGGGATGCACAACTCAGCTGAGGCCTCTACCACAGTATAAGTCATAACTCACTCATCAGACCCCCCTGTGTAATGGGTTCTGCTGCCCTAGACTCCCAAACCTCTCAAGAACTGTTGTGCATTCCTGGGCCAGGGGGAAGGGTGATGCCTCCGGACATCTCCCCCACATACAGCTGTCCTTCCCACCCGCACTGCTCAGCTCTCCCCTGCATTCTGAGAGCCAGGCCATGGCTTCATAGAATCATAGAATCTCAGGATTGGAAGGGACCTCAGGAGGTATCTAGTCCAACCCCCTGCTCAAAGCAAGACCAACCCCAACTAAATCATCCCACCCAAGGCTTTGTCAAGCTTGACCTTAAAAACCTCTAAGGAAGGAGATTCCACCACCTCCCTAGGGAACCCATTCCAGTGCTTCACCGCCCTCCTAGTGAAATAGTGTTTCCTAATATCCAACCTAAACCTCCCCCACTGCAACTTGAGACCATTACTC